>NW_021163653.1:0-29775 GCF_004324835.1 Dendronephthya gigantea | reverse complement strand
TGTAAGATTTCTCGGGGGGCTCCAGCCCCTCAGCCCCCCCATACTCTACGCCTATAGACAACCATATTTTGCACCCTCTCTTGTACAAATACCACAAGAAATTAGAGCTTGTCTGTTACCAGAGCACGTAGAATATTTAGAAAATAGTGGATTAAATAATTAGCAAAAAGTATAATAATATTCATGTAATATAATCATTAATTAATAACACAATAATTGTAATCATTAATTAATAACACGATGATGTAATCATTAATTAATAACACAATAATTAATAATATAATCTTTTTCGGTCCGCCAGTCAGCGTCCGCCAGTCCGCGCCCGCTGGTCCGCGTCCGCCTTTTATCTACACCCCAAATCCACGAGCTCAAACGCCAACATACAGGGTGTCCCAAAAAAATGTCCCCCCTAAACAAATCATTCTTGAGCGTTATTGTACCTATGGGAATTGATATGAATTGTACATAAACGGTGCAAGTAATTTATTCGTCAAAGTAATTAATCGCGATAATGGAAGCGAGCAAAACGATTTTACAAATAAATGGTTTTCTGCTTTTTTTACATGAATTAACTGATTTAGCCTTTAGAAAAAGCTATGGGCCATGCCCTTCAATGTGTCCCCCATTTCGTTCGACACAAATAATTGTCCGTTTGTGCATGTGGCGTACTGCATTACGAATCATTTCAGGCTGCTGCCGTAAAACATTAAATTCCTCGATTATTCCTCGAAAATCACATGGGGTTAAATCTGGCGAGCGAGGGGGCCATTCCACATTATGTTGCAGCGCTATTACACGATTCTGCTCGAAAACTTCATTGAGGCGATCTCGAACTGCAACCAGACGATGTGCTGGAGCCCCGTCCTGCGCCCACCAGTACCCTCGAAACATTCCTTCCCAATGTTGATTGTTGAAATGAATGGCAAGTTGAGGAAAAGCAAATTCATTGAGCATCTGAAGATATGCGAGGCCGTCCACATTTTGGTCAAAAAAGTAAGGGCCTAAAATCACGCCATTACCGCAAAGTGCTGCCCAGATAGTAAGCTTTACACGGGAATTCCTGCGTTCGAAGTTAAATGCCGGTGGTTGTCCCTTCGGTGCATATTCGCGCACGTTGTGGGAGTTAACTTCTCCATTGATTGCAAATCCTGCTTCGTCTCCAATAATGATGCTCTGCAAAAAGTTTTGGTTTCGACAACGTTCATTAAACCATTGCGCATAGCGTAGTCGACGTGGCAAGTCGTGGCAATAGCTCATGCCGTACGTGCATTCTGTAAGGATGCCATCGTAAATCTAATCTTGTAATCCTGTTAAAGGTTGATTTTGAAACTTCAACAGGATTACGACGAGAGCTAACACCTCGTGGGGTTTCCTCTAGCAAAGCTCTCACAGCTGCAACGTTCGCTTCACTTCGACCAGTCTTTCGCCTGCCTGAATATCGCTTGTTGCGGTTTAAGCTTGTTCCCGTGTTTTGATACTTACGAACGTTTTTCCTAATTGTCTTTTACAAGGGGGATTCCGAGTGGGAAATTCGACTCTAAACCTGTTTTGCACTTCGGTTACGCTTTGGGTTAACGTGTAATTTGTTACGATAAATACTCGCTGCTGTGATGTCAGTTGAACCATTTTAAGGCATTCTTACTGGAATTAGTAATCAATTTGTAATTTCAAATTTTTGTGTTGCTGTTCGGTTTAGAAACTATTTTAAATTCCCAGAGGTATAATACCGCGCGTTCAACAAAAGATGAGTAATTTGTATAGGAGGACATTTTTTTGGGACACCCTGTATGTACCCCCATCCGGCCAAGCGGCTTGTCAATCAGATAGACATTATAATGTTTCCAACAGTAGTGGCATTATACACAATAATGTTCGACCAGGTATAATGCCCGTGGAACATGATCATGAGTATAGTGCTCACGAACTGCGAACTTGACCAAGTAAACAAAAACGTAAACAATACTAATGCCTCTGACGACTTGAATCGACTAAATCATCAGCAAACCAGTCCATTACTTAATAACAATAGTGAGACTACACAAGGTTCCCATACATCTAGTTCGCTTAAAGTGCGGGACCAATCGAATATCATTACAAATAGAAATCAAGCGCCTCGTTCTAAGATCTCCATTCTTGGGGACTCTATGATTAAGCGAATACAGTCAAGACAAATTCGACAGGCTATGACTACTAGTAAATCTGTTTATATTCGCTCTTTACCGGGAGCTAAAACACTGGATATGCTTGATTATGCTAAACCAGCCATGAGAGATAACCCTGACCACATTATTCTACACATTGGAACAAATGATGCTCGTCAAAGTCATCCTGTACCTACGGTTAAAAACATTGGTAACCTGTGTGATCAAATCAGAGAAAACTGTCCACACACAACTATATCTTTATCCGAGCTGACAGTCCGCAATGACTTTCCCAATGCAAATTCTAAAATTCGCGAAATCAATAAGGAACTATTAACACTTAGCAAAATGAAAGGATGTCACCTGATTAATAATTCCAACATCAATTTAAAAGGACTTGATAGATATGGCCTTCATTTAAATGATGCTGGTGTTGCAACTCTGACGAATAATTTTTACCAATCATATTAACTGCATTTTTAGCGACTGTGGGCAGGCCACACACTCTCTCAACGATAATGTTGACATACTCTCATCCAATGCTGACACCCTCCCTTTTCTATATCCAGTAACTTGCCGATAAATGACCCTCTTTCCGACATTCCAATTAAGGGCATAACATTTTTTATCTAAATATCCAGGCCATTACTAATAGGCTTGATGCCATTAAACTTTTAATTCTCAATGCTGCAATCAGTCGACAAAAAAGTAACATAATCTTTTGCTTTGCCGAAACTCATCTCAATTCTACATGGACTGAGTCTGAATTATTAATTGATGACTTTGATTGTGTTAGGAGAGATCGACTTAATCGAATTAATAAACTGTTAGCGACGTTTGGAACCGCTTATATTTTAATCAATCTAGTTATTTCATTCGAACTGCCAGAATTTGGAACGAACTACCATCATCTATATAATTATACACTTATTTGAAGATTTATATGTCAGTTAAAATATAGTTTATTAAACTATTATAAAGATTATGTAACAACTACTTATGATATTGAGAATCCAATTTAACAACATGAAAAACCGTCGGTCCAAAATGTCATAATAATATTGTCTTATGTTAAACATGAAAAAGCAATCACATGCAGTGTTGCTGATTTTATTATTATTTACGGGTCACTGTTATTCGGGTTCAACCCTGTTGTTGATCCTGACAATTTGTGCATGTTATGTTGTGTATTTATGTTGGTTATCCATACGTTTGTAATTAATTTTTCTTTTGTCAAACCGAAAAAATAAAAAAAATAAAAAACATGTCAGTGGTAGTGCAAACAAACTTACCTCTTCGTATGCATCGTTCTCAGTTAAATCACTGGTGTTTCCATCTCTTTGTTCTTCGTCACCCTCTATGTTAATTAAAATATATTCGGCTGAGCAAAAACAGACCACGTCGACGAAAATTGTTCAAGATTTTGCGTAATATTATAAGCACGAATTTTTTACCACTATATATAGTATATATATATGGCAGTATATATCTTTCACTTTAAAGCTTTTCCTGTCGACTGCATAAATAATTGTGCAATCCTTGGTCCTTGTGAGTCATTTTATTCCGTTTTGATATTTGGAAGGTTAAACTTAACCCTTTCTTAAACTGTGAAAGTGCTTATAATCTGCCTGCTTGATGCAGAGTAAAACGGCTGATGTTTCCTTCACTTTTATGATTTTTCTCTGAATAATAAAAATGTCAGCTTTCGACTCATTTGAATAATTTAGTATTATAAACTTATAGCCTCAGGTCTGGCTAGTTGAGAAAATTATTTTGCTTCGATTGAAACAGAGAAGCCGAGGTGTCCCTGCATTCATGTATTTCTCGTTACAAGACTAACCATCGCAGCTTCTCTCATGACAAATTTGGCAAATTTTGTGATATACCTATGCCATGTCTGATAAAAGTAGACTTCGTGCACTAATGTTTCCTTTTCTCCGCTTTAAATGGCGACCAAAATTTATGCCTATGTCTGGGTACAATACATTTACCTTCATCGTTGCCTCTCTTCATTTTTCCTAGGCCTGTAATGAAATAATTACAATCTGACTGATTCCTTTCGAAATTAATTGTATTTACGGCCTCCAGAAATGAATACAACGATCTTCCGCTGTCTATGAAAACTCTTATTTTCTAGTCCTTTCTATTAGTAACTTCTGTAACTGCAGTCACATATTTTAATTCGACATAATTATTTAGTTATTCACGCAATTTTTTTGCAAATCTTGTTAAGGTGGCCTTTATATACCAAAAAATTAAACTGTAAGTAGAAGCATCATTTTTGGAGGCATCACACTTTCAAATCTTAACTAGGAGTCAATTAAGCCGAGAGGGTCAATTTACTTCAATAAATGCTTTTTCTCAGTGTAACAAAGAACACTAGCCCGGGTAATGTTTACTTCTTGTTACCTTGGTGGGAAATGGTAATGGTTTCTGCATGCATGTATTTCTGGCAGATAATATATTCACAGTGGAGTACTGGAGACGATAATTGGGAAAGGGGGGGGGCACATATTCGTTTTAACAGCATTTAAAATATAAGTATATATAACGAGCAATTTGATTGGCTACCGCGCGTGCATTGTGAGGCCATAATGCACGTTTCTAGCTTTTGAAGTTTTTGTTGCTAAGCAACATCTTAAATAACATGTAAGGAGAATTTCATTATTGATCAAATAAATAAATTTTGTTGTTGCCCTATAATTTCTTCTTATATTATAAAAGAATTAAAAAAGCTCGTCGCGTGCCTTTATGGTGTAATAATGCACTCGGGGAAATGTTGGAAGAATACTCAGCTACGCCTCGTGTTTTACAAGGTTCTCTCGTATTCTCCCAACATTCCCCAATCGTGCATTATTACACCATAAAGGCACGCGACTCGTTTTTTAATTCTTAAGTAAAGACAATGGTTTAAAAATAAATTAATCTTGCACAACATGAATAACATATGAATATGTCAGTCTGGTGAAATAACTGAAATTTATCCTCGCCGTAAAGTCATTTTGTCATTGTTGTAGTCTTTCTTTACAGCAATTCACAGTAGCACGTTAGCAGGATTTGGTGTTTCGGTTTATACTTTTTCACTAAAATGGGAAGTTTTATGCATTTTTATCACTATGAGTAAGTCCATATAATTATGATCAACCGAACAACAAAAGTACATTTTGGAAATTCTTTATGAAGCACAAATCAACAACGAGGAGGAATTTTTAGTACACTTTTCAGGCAAAGTCAATCAGAAGGTTGGGTTCCCGAAATATAAACGAATTCGCCCAGATCTTGATGATTTCTGTATTGCCAGCACGCAATCGTCTGTTTAATCCAGATGTTCATGTGTTATGGCGTGACGTGGCATGACGTGTTGAGTGTATGGCGCGATCATAATTTTGTTTTACACTACTGGTTTAACTCGCATGGTTGAAATGTGAAAATCACACATCAAATATCTGCGTTCTCTTCTGTATCCGTATAGGAAAGTATACTTAAGTATAGTAATCGACATTTATCGCGTGTTGTTTGCCACGCTATCATGCGGAACTTTACGATTTTATTCTCAATTTTAAAGTCAAAAGCTGTAACTTAACCAATTACTTCTCAGTACCTGATTTAATACATTTAATGGACTCTCACCTTTATTACAGTAAACAGCAGTTATTCCAGATTCGTGTAACAGCACTTATCTATTGATGAGCTCATCACCCCGTTCAATTCAAAGGAATCCCAAAATGAAACTAAAATTGCAAACAGCAAGAACATCGCAAATATTAATTGCGACAAGCGGTTACCTTAGAGACGCCATTCACCCGTAACGATAAAAACAAATTAATGTAGGGTAAGATGCCACTGAATAGTGATAACTGCAAAAATTATTGGCTATTAATTTACATTGTATCATTTCCTAATACAGAACATTAAAAATTAACTTCCTTGTGTCACATGATAAAATTTTGGAAGCATTTAAAATTTTCCGTGCGTGAAAAAACGCGTAAAGGCTGTTTTCCACTAACGCGTTTTTCATACGCACGTACACGCACGTAAAAGTCTATATCCTTAAACATGTTACCTTTGAAAAAACCAAGTCAATAAATCGAAGGAACTTAGTTTTCTGCATGTTTTAGTATCCATTAGTTAATCTAGATGTTAAATAATAAAAATTTGAAAGCATTTCGAATTTTCTGTACGTGTATGTGCCTATAAAATACGCGTCAGTGGAAAGCAGCCTTAAGTGGAAGTAGCCATACTCATAATTCATGCTTTAGTTAAGGACGCTCATTAACGTTTAGGTTAATGAGTAACGCACTAATGCTACATTCTGGCATACTCTGACACTTGTGTAACAACATGCGTGCCTCTATCACATCCAGATATCCCAATTCTAAAAAGGATTTTTACCGCATCAAAACAAAATTTCTGCCATTTTAAAATTTTGACGTAAAATGTGTAATTTACAATATATAATTCTGTTTCCACAAACATTTGAAAACAGACTACTTGTTCCAAAAATCTAATAATCTAAGCTTTCCAGACTAGAACCGCCTCGTAAACGACCTTGGTCAATATTTTCAAATAATCTGCATAAACCAGCAAATGTACCAAGAACTCCAACAAATTTATGCAAACTACTGAAATTCAATCCTCTCAGTGTAGATGATGCTCTAACATTGATCTCGGATACTGGCAGGAAACATTGTGCACTTGATCCTACGCGTACGCCTTTCATGTTAGAATGTTTAGACATCCTATTACCTGTTATCATGCACATGTCTAATAAATTCGTCTCTCAAATGTGGTGAATTTCCTGACATATGGAAAGAGGCTATCAACTATCCACCAATGAAAAATGTGGACCTTAGCTGTAGTTTCTCCAACCTCTACCTCCGCCTAATCAGCAATTTATCGTACATATCTAAACTCAATGAGAAAGCAGTTTTTAAACAATTAAACAACCATTTGTTATTGAATGCACTTTATCCCAAATCACAATCTGCAAGTATCGTAAGTACCATAGTACTGAAACCATGCCTAAAGTAACCAATGACATTCGCTGAATATGAGCGGTCAGCGTGTGTCTCTATTGTTTTTACTGGATTTAAGCGCTGGTTTGACACGATGTGGGGATTGACCCCATTTGGTTTCGAAAAGAACGAGGGGTGGCGTTGTGCGAAATAAACGCGCGAGGTTAGATCTTTCCGGAGGGCAAGTTGGGTACGCCGTGCGTAAAAGCAGGTGTATTATTCTGGCCATGTGTTTCAGAATTCTTTCCCTTAACGCATCGTTGGCGAGTAATCGGTTCTGGTATGTTTCAACTTCCATCAATTTCACAAACGTAAGCGTTGCGCCGCCTGGTTTACCATAGACGATACCACGATGAAGCGCGTGATCACAACGTGGCATGATCAGTCCAATGTAACGCAATGTGGTCGTTATGTCACTTGGTGCAGTTACCAGGCCGCGTTGTACAAGATTTCTCGCTACTATCGCCAAATCACATCGAAGTCCGTCAGCAGTCAGTCAGTGCACTGAACGAAGCTTGTTCAACAACGACAAGCCGACACGGAGTTTTTGGGTAGCCTGATGGTCGTTCGCTGTCCTCTCCGTCTACATTCCCACATGCCGAACGACAAAAGCGATTGGACATATTTGCTAGATCCTTCGTAGGTTGGTGGTCGTGATCTTTGACAACTTGAGCAGTTTTCTTGCTTGTCACTCCTTCCTTTGTAGTAGCAGCGCCATTAAACGTTTTAATTTCGATGAATGTCGGTTCCATGTAGGCCTCGTGCATTGTTGCAAATAGCATTTGCTTCCAGCACTTCGCTGTTTCTCGATATACCATGAAATACCAATAGTATTGGTATACACAAAACCATACCTTTGGCAAATCTTGCGAAAAAAACAAGGCATACGTGGATATCCAACCAACTGTCTGCTTTCACAATTTTCACAGCTTGATGCCAATAGATTTGTAAACTTGTAAGGACGAAAGCCAGAGAGTCAGAGACAAGGAATTCATTTGGCACGTGCTGAGTTGAGCAAGAAGGTAATGATGGGGATAACGGTGAAAAATTCTCAGTTATACTTAAGAACTAATCATTACTTTTGTCTGCTAGTATTTTTTTTTTTAATAAGTGCGCCCAATATTTACATGATATAAAGATGATATAAAATTTTTTTTAACTTACAAATTTGGGCTAGGAGCCTACCAGAAACCATATGGCTTTTATTTTAGGCCCCTAGTTTACTGAACTAAAATAGTTACTGATTTTAAATATAATGTCAGTTCGAATGTTATTTTTTTATAATAAAAAGATACAAAGTCAAAGGTATATTAATATGTATATATAAAAAAAAGGAAAAAAAGAATAAAAATAGTGTATATATATAAAAAAGGAAAAAAGAATAAAAATAGTAAGGAGTATGGTGATATAGGTGATAAGGAATATGTTAAAAGAATAAAAATAGTAAGGAGTATGGTGATATAGGTGATAAGGAGTATGTTATTTTATCTAAGCGTGAAAGTGTTTTTTAATTATTTTTTAAAGGAGTCGTAAGATCTTGGTTTTTTACATTGCTCAGTGAGATTATTCCAAATTTCTATGCCTCTACTAGCAAGAGTATGTTTTGCGTAGTTGGTTCTACTAAACTTTTTATGTAGTAATCTCGAGTTTCGTGTGTTGTGATTATGAATTTCCCTATTAGTAAAGAAATAATTTCTGAATATTTCTGGAAGATTTTGTAAATGAAAATATCGGAACATGAATACACTTGTTAAATAATCATTTATTTTGAATAAATTGAGTATTTGCAATTCTTTAAAAATTGGTTCGGAATGATCAAAATAAGATTTGAAAGTCATTAATCTCACAATTTTTTTTTGAATATTCACTAACTTTTTAATACGGGATTTGTACGTGTTACCCCATATTAGGTTGCCATACGTTAGATATGGATAAACCAAAGCATAATATATTAGTTTCAAAGAGTTTAAGTTTGTGAAATGCCTTATCCTGGAAATAATTGCTGCACATTTAATTATTTTTTTGTAATCAAATCCATGTGGTTACACCATGTCAAGAATTCATCAATAACAATCCCTAAAAATGTAGTGTTTTTGACTTGTTCTATATTGTTATTATTGATCGAAATGTTAATGGTATGTTTAAGTTTCTTTTTTTTGTTCTAAAATTATAAATTTGGTTTTTTTTGTATTTATAGACAATTTATTTGCATTAAGCCAATCTGAAATTTTGTTAATTTCGACTTGAATGATTTCATTCAATTTTTTAAGACATTCATTACTATATAGAATGTTTGTGTCATCTGCAAATAATACAACAGAAATCAGTTCACTGCAGTATTGTAAGTCATTTATATATAAAAGAAACAATAAAGGACCCAAGACTGATCCCTGTGGTACACCGCTTTTAATAATCTTTTGCTCGGATTGAAATCCGTTATATTTCAATATTTGTTTTCTATTGTTTAAGTAATTTTCAAACCATTTTTTGGCCACTCCCCGAATACCATAATGTTCCAATTTCTTTATCAGAATCTTGTGATCAATTGTATCAAATGCCTTAGATAAATCAAGGAAAATACCAACAGAGTATTTACCTTCATCAATTGCATTAGTGATTTTATCGATAAAGTCAATCAATGCATGTTCAGTTGATCTCTGTTTCCTAAATCCATATTGATGTTTTGATAAAATTTTATTTTTATCAATAAATTTTGATAGTCTATTAATCATAAGTTTTTCTAACAATTTTGCAAAACAAACAAGTACTGATATTGGTCGGTAATTTTCAAACTTCATTTCGTCATTAGCCTTGAAAATTGGTGTAATCAACGCAATTTTTAGATTTTCTGGAATGATTCCAGTCGTAAATGTTAGATTGAAAATGTGTGTTAATGGTTTAGAGATTTCTTTAGCTACTATTTTTGTAATGCTTGTGCTAATACCATCATATCCACAACTTTTTTTTGGCTTCATGTTTTTTAGTTCAACTTCTAATTCATTTTCTGTGATGGGATTAAGAAAAAAACTAGACCCAAAGTTACCTTTGAGATATTTATTAAAATTATTATTGTCATTTTGTTTTATTTTATTTGCCAAATTGGGTCCAACATTAGTAAAGTAGTCATTGAATTGATTAGCTATTTCTTCGGGGTCATCTAAAATATTTAATGAGTTGGTTTCAACAAAGCTTTGTGATATTTTTGCGCTTTTCTTGGGCTTATTGAGTAACTCATTAAGTGTTTTCCAGACCATTCTAGAATTCTGTTTGTATTTGATCAATTGATTTTCATATGTTTTTTTGGCTATTTTTATAATATGATTTAGTTTGTTTTTATAATTTTTGTACCGTTGTTCATTTTTGCTATTACGATTGATAAGGAAGGATTTGTAGAGTTTGTTTTTTTTCCTGATTGACTTTAATATACAGTTTGTCATCCATGGACTTTTGATTTTGTCTATCTTTTTATTGTATTGTTTTCGTTTGAGTGGAAAATTTTTTTCATATATATCCGAAAACATTTCTAAAAACTCATTATAGGCCTTATCAGGATCATTTGTTTCATTCATGATTTTATTCCAGGAAAGGTTTTTAATGGAATTTTTGAACGCCTCTGTGTTATTTTGATTAAATGATCTTTGGTATGATACTTTTCGTGTGTTAACATTTTTCGTGGTGTTTTTACTGGAGAAATTTGTATTAAACATGTGCACTATTGGCAAATGATCTGAAATATCACTAAAGATTATACCGTTGAAGCTTTCATTAAGTTCTTCTATATTGTTACTAAAAATGTTATCAATTAGTGTCGCAGCATGATGAGTAATTCTCGTTGGTTTTGTGATTAGCGGAAAAAAGGACGAAGTGAAAAGTTGTTCAACAAATTGGTTTGTATGATCACAAGATCCTGATTTAAACAGGTCAATATTAAAATCTCCCATTAAGTAACATGGTTTATTTTCTCGATCAATATTTCTAGAATCTCATTTATTGTAGTTTTAAATGATTCAAAATTGCCATTTGGTGGTCTATACACTACACCAATAATGATATTTTTACCAACTTTATTCTTTACTTCAGTGAATCTTGTTTCAATTATATCGTTTACGTTTTTATCCAAATCATTTCGACTTTTATACTCTAAATGTTTTGAAACATATAAACCAACACCTCCGCCTTTTTTATTTGGTCTATTTGAGCCGAAATATTCGTATTCATCTAAAGTAAAACAATCTATGTTATTATCTTTCAACCAAGTCTCAGTAAGTCCTATTATCTGGAAAGGTATGTCCAAAGTATACGTATCAATCAAATTTTTGAGTGAATCAAATTTGTTTGCAATACTCCTTATGTTCAAATGTAGTAGCGAAAATTTTTTTGTTATTTTTCTTTTTTCAATTTGTGATTTAAAATCTTTCGGTAGGAAATAGTCGCAACGTATTTTATTTAAGTTGAAAGACTGAAAGTGTTATCAAGTTCCATATTATTGCCGGAAAGCGCTATGTTTTGATTTTGTTGAAAAGGATTAAATCTTAATTGGCTTAGCCTATCCATACAACTTTGGCTTAAAATGTTTGTTGAACCTAAGACTCTGAAAGGGAAAACAATTGTTGTTATCATAGATGTTTATGGTGGGTTGTTGTGTCCTAGTGTGGTGCTATGTTAAAAAGATTAAAAAAAAATTTTAAGAGTGGTTTGTAATTTGATTCCGTTATCTGGTTTATGTTGTTGTGGTTTCCCTGTATAATTGTCCATCTATATATAGTTTGTCTCTTACTAGTTTAGCTTTTTTGCCAGCATCTCTTGCTTTCTTCATCTCTGGAAATAGACGTTTCCTTACTGCCACAATTTCTTCTGGGAACTGTTCCGAAACAGCTATACCCGTACCTTTTAGTTTTTTTGCGTTCGCCAGAATCCGGACTTTGTCTGGGAAGTAATTAAATTTGGCAACAATGGCCCGTGGTTTTGATCCGCGCTGTTTCCCCATTCTATGTGAGCGGTCAATCTTCGTCATTTTCGCATTCTCAATTCCAAAATGACTTTCCATTAGATTGTGGATCACCTTAGTTGTATTTTCTTCTTTATTTTCCTTCACATTGTAGAAAATAAGATTATTGCGCATTGACCTTGCCTGAAGGTCAATGACGCGATTATTTAATATTGCGTTCATCTGTTCCAGCTTCTCCATTCTTTGCTTCGTTTTTTCTTCTGCCTTTTTGGATAATTTATTTTCTTCCTTCAGGTCTTGAACCTCTGCGTGAACAAATTCGACCGAGCTTTTAACTTCAGTCAATTCCTTCTCCATTGCTTTCATACGGCTGTCGATCACATCAAGCTTACCAAGCTTTTTCATTATGTTATCAAACATTTCTTTCACATCCATATTATTTTCTTCTTCCTTAGCCTGCTTTGTATCATTTGGTTTTGGAATTTTGGAACGAACTGGCTTACTGGGCGAATTTTGTATTGAATTATTTAAGTTTTGCGCAGCGCGCTTAGAGGCCTGTTTCCTGTCCGCCATCTTATTAAGAGGCTTTTTGAAAAAATGTATCTTAACATTTTCATTGCCGCTAAGAAATTAATAGTAACCACTCCTGCTTGATATCTTGTCTCATAAGCTTTTGATTTTTTATCTGATTTCACCATTTCAAAGGGTTAGTCTGGCTTAATTCTGCCACTTTATGTGTATAATAATGCGTCTTGACTAATTTAATTTCATCTTGGATTTTATTCCTCCAATACCTGTAACTAGACCATTCCTTCCCATTCTTCTGAAAAGCAGTCTAGCGTTTTCTAATCCAAATATTAAGTTTGTTTGTCATCCACGGGCGATCTGACTGATGGATTTTAATTGACCTTGTTGGAAGATAGGTATGAAAGACAGATTAGTCAACTCTAATTTGAGAGAACATTTGAGGCTAAAAGAATGGAAAAATAAACGGAAAAATCACTCTGCTCAGTGAATAAACTTTTTTTACCCCATGTAACAAACCCTATTTTTATTGTTTATTCATCAATGTAAAAACACATACAAAACGTATACTTGATTAATTTGGTGACATCGAAAATTAATAGTGCATGATACAATTTCATCTCGGTGGACATTGCGGAATTCTATTGTGGAGCAAGCATTAAAAGCATTTGCTTAAACGTTAACGTTTCATTAAATTATTATATTTGATATATATGTACCTCTACTGAAAAGCACTTTGATACAACCCGTTTAATAAATCAGTAGCTTTTAAAACATTTACGGCTGTCAAATTAACTCAATCATTTTCAGTAAATGGCACATCTAAACCTTATTGCAGCTGTTACATAATCTTCCATGCACGCATCATTTTCATCCTTTCTTCCATCCTCATCTGGACTCACTCTATTTCGACCATGAAATATTCCGATGTGTATATTTGTGCGTAAATGTGCCGGTCGGAACACAAACACTCCGTTGTCGTATATGATACCATCCATTCCGTGCTGTTCCTTCTTCCTCATAAATGTTTTTGTCGCTGGATTATCTTGTGTAAACCGTCCAGGGAAAAGGGACGTAACAATTACAGTCATATTATGTTTATCACTTCGGGTGCATTTGTATTCAGCACAGGCAGTGGGTTTGGATTCTGTCATCGATACTGTGACAAACCCTTGTGAAATTTTGGTAGCGCCCATACTTTCAACTTTGAATGCTGCCATTTTATTTGGACACTCGTTGATATTCTCCACCGCAATTTGTACGTAACATACAACGACCCCTTTTTTATTTTCTGTGTACCAGTCCTGATCGTTAACTTGTCTAATGTCTATAATTTTCTTTAATTCTTCGCGCACAGGCATCTCGAATAAGAAACTATATTTCTCTGGACCTGCTAGGCAAGAAGCTTCATCTTCATAGAATGGCGAGGGTTTATTACTCAATGGCCTATTTAACGTTTGCATTGTGAAAAATCGATGCGATCCTTCTGAGGTTATTTCTATGTGATTTCTTTATAACATCCTCATCCAAACCTGTTTCCTTTGGCGTTAGTGGATATTGATCACCAACGACAGCCCGTATTTCCGCAAATTCATCTGTCCGAAATGTTTTTATACAACGTGCTTTATTCGGTTCGATGTTATACGATTGATATCTATAATTCACTCTACTTTGCGTGACAAATACTGTAATAAGCACTGACTCTGCTTTCTTTGTGGTGTCTTCTGCCATAACTTTCAAATAAATCTCTCCGCCCACCTTATCTAAGTTTAGATCAAACCGAATAAATTCTCTCGCATTAAGTTTGGTAGTAAATAGTGATATATGTTTATCTGATCTCTTCGATCGCTTCGTTTGATGCTTCTTCCAACTTGTGTCCAAAATGCGCCATCTTCCAGTCTTCTCTTCTAAGTACCAAAGCTTTATATTTTCTACTTCATTCTCAGTAATATTATATTTATCAATATCAAGTGAAATGTCAATGTCCCCTGTAGGTTGCAAACTCTTATCGTTTTCATCTTTAAAATCCATTTTTATCACACCAAAAGTCTCCAGTAGTTGTTCCTCGCCATCTTCGTCTACCGTGGTGAAGTCTCCATCGGCTTCTTCCACTTCTGTAACGTTTCTCGGATCAACAAAATTGACTTCAACCTTGACCGTCCCGTTATAAATTTCCCCATCTTCTGTCAACAAGCCTTGGGGAGGGACAGCAAATGCTACAGCAGGTTCTAATTGTGCGTCGTCATTATCAACTACATTTTCCTCGTTTGACCTATTTAATCCACGGGTATTTTGCGAGTTTCCCAGGGAAATCTCAAAGCCCATCTTCGCATCAACTTTAATAGGTTCAGGCCGAGGCTTCAGTCGGACTTCTATATACGTTTTACGGCCAGTGACCAACGGAATCACTTTTGTTAATTCCTGAAAATTGTTATAATTACGTTTATCCTTAAACGTTACAACAAAGCGAGAAAAATCACCAGGAACTTTAAATGAGAAATCACCCTTCCTTCCAGTACGAGCCAAATATTTATCACCGTGATAAATATATCCATATTTAAAAGGTTTATTGTCTGGACCTCCTCTTGCTACTCCTTTAACAACAGTTTGTTTCACAGGGCAATCGCCGCAACCACATTTTGTTACACTTTTTATGTCAAACGAATGCTGCAAACAAACGACCTTGATGTTCCTTGTAGCAATTGGCTGGCAACAGAATTTATCTCTACAATCGTTCATATTTTTTAGACCTCGTGCGATGCATTTTGTTCTCGCACATTCACCTACGTCAATAGTAGCAGAATTTGTTTCTCCTGCCGTGCAGCCCTGCGGCAGTGCAATTATGTGTTGAGATGGTGTTGGATCGCAGCTATCATCGGTGGTATCTGTTAAAATAAAGTTTTCAGACTTAGAAGGAGCTTGTAAACCAAATTAAAAGATGGTGGAAATAAGGCTTGAAGGTGTTCACGCAACAAAACATTTCAAAATCGAGACAACCTCTATGAAAGGTAATATATTTTGGAAGACTGAGTTTTCGATTTTTGCTGCGATTTTCTTATTTTCAGAGCTGTGAAAGAAAAATAAGTCACATCAAGAACATCCGTAACACCGATAAGAACATCCGTAGCTAATTCGATCCTTCATGCCCATCAAAAGACAATAATCGCACATAAAATCGCAGAAAAAATTGGAAGTGTATACGGGACTTAACTAAGTAAACTTTGAAGTCCTCACTGCGTGGTTTAGAAAGCAATAAAAGTTGTTATTTTTTAACTATGTAAATGAAGCAATCTGATTGGCTGAAGAGCGTTTCACAGCGGGCCGGTTTTTTTCATCCGGCCCCCTGTGGGAAATGTGAACAAAACGATAAAACCAAAGTAACGTACGGCTAAAATGTGCGGAAAACCTTTCTGGAAAAGAGTAAAAGAATGTTAAAAATAAAAAAAAACATTTTTTCGCCCGTTAATAGGCGTTATTTTTTTAATCGATTTGCCGTTGCTATGGTAACAAATATTTTCAATTTCGTTGGCTGTTCTCCGACTAGGATGTCCTTTTAAGGATTTGTTGACATATTTTTCTGTTTTATAAAGTCAATAAAGTCAAGGAGACCTCAGGCACAGTTTTTTGCATCCGGCCCTCGCATAAATAACATACATATCCGATAACCCTAATTATTATATTCGTCACTTCCGGTGAAGTGAAGTTCAGTGATTGGCTGAGAAGAATTTTCAGCGTTCAATTACTATCTCGTAATGGACCGGCACCTTCCCGTAATGGGCCCGATATTTCTCGGTAAAGACCTCGCGCTCGGTCAATAAGAAATTATTAATTTTGAATTCGCTCAAGTATGGTTAATTTCTGATCTCTGTTATTGAAATTCCGACAGGCCGGAGACCTGATTCCACGTAATTAACGTGCCTTCTTTTACAAGCAGACTTTTTTGTGAGATATTGCTGTCATCATGGCGCAGAGCTTGGACGTTGGTTTAAAATGGCGATGGTCTCTGCATTTCTAGATATATACTGTAATGCACTAAAGGAGTTAAGTAAGATATTTATTATATACACATGAAAGCGCTGGGCTAACTTGCAATCTGATTGGCTCTCTATACTAGACAGATATTAGCTGATATTAATTCTTATTAGCTCATATCTGCCGTCTGGTAGAGAAACGTGACCAAAATGGCGGCAAGTTTTTAGGAGTTAAGGGACGATGAAATTCAAAATTTCCTTGATAAAAGTACACCAAAGTGCACCGAAAGGACACGAAACTTTGAAATAAAAGTGCTGAACGGTAGGTTAAAATATAGGTTTACAAAACATATGAGTTTGTTTCTGTTTTTCTGTATAATAAAACGTTCGAGAAAAAAACACGATAAGGAATTTAACTATTAAATTTTTTCACTGTATTCACTATAATGTCCAAATTACGAATAAATTTGTTCAGTTAAAGTTATTCTGCTCACTCTCATCGTATATGACTAATATAGCTAATTCGTCGCTGCGCGCCTTGTCAGCTATCAGCACATATATAAGACTTAAGATCGACTATAAGACTTAAAATATAAATGTTAAATATATTAATATTAAAACAATTTAGACATTCGCCAGGCCATCCTTTTCTTTTCCGTCCAAAGAAAAACACGTATAGTGTAGATAATACCACCATACTTACTAAAAACGGTTATCCTGGCAGGATCTGAAAATTCTGCTCCGTGATCATCGTAAACTCTACATTTTATTTCCCCACTCATGTTTTTAAAAACATGAGGTATAATCAATTTACTGCTTTGTATTTCATCATGTTGGTATTCATCTGCTCCACGATCATTAATCGTCCTAAAAAAAATACAATTAGGGGGATAATCCGAAGATTTTTTTATCTTTTCGTATCTGTTTGCTTTCTTTATAAATACATTTAGGTAATTAATTGACGAGAAAATTTAGTTATGTGTGCAGAAAAGGCAATATAATAAAATTAATTTTGAAATTAATTGAATGAAATGTATTATT
This sequence comes from Dendronephthya gigantea, assembly GCF_004324835.1. Lineage (NCBI taxonomy): Eukaryota > Metazoa > Cnidaria > Anthozoa > Malacalcyonacea > Nephtheidae > Dendronephthya > Dendronephthya gigantea. The sequence goes on along the minus strand of NW_021163653.1, from coordinate 12,134 downwards.
CTATGCATTGTGAAATGTTGGCTACGAAGGAAAACATACCATTCGAATTTTGCCTTTGTACTTGATTTTCCTTCACAACATAATGTGATAGGTTGACCTTCTAGCCGTAGTTTACTTTCAGGGTGAGATGTTATTTCTGGGAAGTCTAAAAAATTGTTATCAGTAACGTAATCAGTCCTTGATGCAAATCGGCAGTATCTTGACCGCTGCGATTAAAGTGATTAAGAAATTATTAGCCGGAAATAGTGCAAGGATAGTCGCGCAGGGGTGGATTCAGCACTAGTGCACTACAAAGCAAAGTGGTTCTTTTTAGCAGTTCTCGTGTAATGCAAATTAGTGCACTAGTGCCGGATCCACCCCTGTAGTCGCGGTTAGAGTTGTCAGAGCATCCACATGCATCGAATTCAATTCATAGTCGCGCGCTCAATTTTTTTCGATTTAGAGAAAATCTTAAACGACTATAGGCATGTCGCGGTTTGGTTCACACTCTACGCCTTTTTTTACCAAGATCTTCAAACTGTATCGTAATTGAGCTATTGATTATTCACGGTAGGGGGGAGCTCCTTGCTAGGCATTCGGGTTGAAGTGACTGATGGGACAAACAAAGCCGCGGGGATGCGTTTTCTCCGAGTTCTCCTTTTTCCGTTTTTGCTTGAAAATACACTCATATAAACAAGAATTAACGCCAAAGTAAGTTTTCACCAAGTCATATGTTTATATAATATATTATCGACATCATGAAATTACTTTAATTTTGTCCCCTACCAATTTTCCTCAAGATTGCTGTCACGACTGCTGCAGTAGGGTTAACTTTTGTCGTTCTAATTGATTGCGGTAAAAAGCCTTTTCTGCTAACGATGATGTTGTCCTCTGAAATACAGAATCCTTTCAATACGAATTTCCCAGAAACACCCGTCTTTCCTAATATTTTAAACGGAAACTCGGCAAGAGCAATGGTTGCATTCTCCAAGAGAATACCGGTGTTGTCTTTGACCACTCCACTTAGTGTGTTATCGTCACAAATACAAGCATCGCATGTTGTATCCAGCTTCCCAGTTGTGCAGATTTTATTACAATCTAAAGATGTTGATATAAATATAATTAGAAAAGGTAACTCACCTCCAATTTTTTACAGCTTATTTTATATATTTTAGAGACATCCCAAAATATTGTACCGATTTTGAAAAGTAATATCTCCATGAATTTCTTTAAAAAACTATGACATATCAAAATCTATAGTTAGTCTTTTGTCTCACTATTGAAAGTTGTTTCATAACTTCACTCGATATGTAAGAAGTTATTTTGACAAAAAACCGGAATCACATATTTGTAATCACATTACGTTTTTGCTTACCAAAATCGTCCACTACAGTCTGTTTCATCCGTATAGGAATCTTCAGGTGGTAGACAAATAACGAAATGACGCCGCTTAAGTAGTTTTGGACGAAACGTGGTGGCCCAGGCGTTCAAACAATCTGTGGCGTAGCTGGCATTATATTTAATTGGGTGTCATACTGAGTCATGCACATGTTCATGTTGTGCGTGACTAACCCCTTTTAAAATCGACTGTCTTTACATTCTGTCGCAAATTGTCCCACATTGCCGCAAACCAATGAATGGTTCGTAATATTTTTTTCGCATAATGTAATCGGCGCGGAAGATTCTTTTCTGATTACACGTGTTTGCATTGCTAGTGGTGACAGCTGCCTAGCTTGTATGCAATGTTCTTACTCACGCACTTATTTCTTAGGGGGGAAAGGTGCTCTTAGTGCTGCAGTTGCCCATACAACTGTGGTTTACCTTAACTGTGTCTAGGTGGGAAGTGTTGTGTGGCTGTGTGTCGAGCAGGTTTAGGAAGCTGCGGTCAACCGATTGGTTCCGACACTCTTACTGAAAGGAGGGTTGAACCAAAAGACGTTGCGAGGCCTGCTCCTGCATGCCAGTGGTGCTTGTGTCTGTAACTGATGTACAAATATATAAAGATGCTGTATCATTAAATGATTGCTCGATAATAACTATTAGAATCTTCAGGTGGCAATCCTAAACGGATGAAACAGACTGTTGTAGCCTCTCATAATGAAGATCTTGTCTTTAAGGAATTTGTTTTTTACTTTTTTATTTCTTTAAATCGTCGGCTGGCATGCCTTTTTTATGATTACGTCAAATGTATCTTAACGTCCGTTGGCCATCAGTCAAATCCCGGTGCTCAAGCTATACCAGTGCGTACAATTTGGCATTACATTTTCTTTACCTGGACATTTCCAGTTTGCGCATGCCCGAGATTCCAAAGACTTTTCACCGCATAGAGTGTTATCACCCAGAACGGAATTTGTCCCAATGCACGTTCTTTGGCGTGTTTGAATTCCATTATCACACGAAACTGAGCAATCAGTCCATCTTCCCCACCTCGACCATGAAGCTTCGACTGAAATAATAGAAAACGGTTTTAATCACGGCCATCTCATCGATTTTTAGCTCTATTGTCACCTACTTCACACATAAACCGAATCAATGGAATTAATGGAAAAAACTCCGGAAACTACCGTGTGACAAAACAACATTGACAAATATTTCGAAGAAGTAGAATTTCGAGAATAACAACCTAATTACCTTTACACTTTGGCTCTGAGGCGTTCCATTTACCATTGGTTTCACATCGAAGAGCTTTTTCCCCAACCAACATGTAGTGTTTATTACAAACAAAACTTATTTCGTCCCCTTCCAGTGATCCGCCACCAAGCACCTGGCCGTTCTTAATATGACATTTTTCTGCAAAAAGCTAAAAATAAATGTAAAAGAATTTTACGCACAACAAAATGACACATAACTCTTGTTTTTTCTTGTTTTCCCTTAACTAAATATTTCTCGCAATTAAGACTACAATTATCTGGATGGTAAAAATAAGAAAAACCAAAATACGAACCTACACATTCAGGTGGGATATCTGACCATTTTCCATCATGACATTTAATACTAGATGATGATCCGATTATCGCATAAGAAAGTGGGACGTATTCTATTTCCCGTCCCGCCTGGGCAGGATCCTAATTTGAGCAACTAAATCAAACTTAATTATACATTACCAAATAGTAATCACGAGAAATAGATGACTATTGGGAGCCTTCTTAAACACGGGATTTCAATAGTCTACCGAGGCAACAGCTCGTCCTATAAATTGTGTTAGCTTAGATAATCTAAATATGCTAATAGAGTTGATGTTTGCGGGCATAAATGTGTTTTTGTTCCGAACTCATTTACTATTATATTAACTTTAACTTTATGCAATAGGTAAACACTTAAGTCATTCTTTTGATTGGCTTATACCAGGGGCTAAAATATGTTTCAGCCCGGCAAATTTATCATTTTAGCCCGCAAAATACACAGCAATGCCCGGCAAGTTAATATAATCTTACGTCGACATTTCCATGTTGCACACTCTCGAGTTTCTGAATCTGCTCCAGGACACCGCCGGTTGTCATTCAGTATTAAGTTTGTTCCTGTACATGTCCTTTTTCGCATTTGGATTCCCGTATTACAAGAAACAGTGCATTCGGACCATTCAGACCATCGAGACCAAGTGGCTGTGACTATACAGAAATAAAAAAGTGCCACATCTTCAATCTTCACAGCATGTCATTTCTGAGAATCCAATGATTCAAATTATGTAAACTAACTCCTACTATTTTCGAGTAATGAATACATTTTTAATTTGGATACAACTGAATTAGTAAAAAATTGATATATATTACAAAATATCTTATTTTCCTCTATACTACGGCCAGTAGCCCCTAAAATTCCTCATACCTGATCTCGCTATGAGAGTATTCAATCCAGCTGGGTAACCATGAGAATGGTATGCAGCTTCCCCAAATACCAAGGCGCCAAATAACGAATCACGCGATCTGTGGGATATTGTGCACTTGCTTGAAATTTGAAGAATTGTCCACGAAAATTTAGTTCCTTCAATGTTTTGCCATTGGAGTGAAGTCGTGTTTCCTCCATTCACTAAGAGGCCCTCTTTCTGGGAGGATTTAGTGAGGAGAGTCACAGAATGTTGGAACTCGTTCTCTTTCATCCAAGACAAATATACATTATACGTATCGAGGAAATGATCGATAGACGGCACGATAAGCAATGATGAATCAACCTCTATACCTCGCGTTTCTAAATATCCTTTGATATATTGGACAACTTGGCAAGGCTTACTACACTCGAAGAATGAAGCCAACTTATCCCCTAAATCATATTCAGTAAACTGCCCAGATTGTAGCAGACGATATCCATCTTTATTGCGAACACGAGTGTCGTTTTCATAAGCAAACACACGATAAATGTCTCCAGCTTTCTTGTTCATCTGCCCTGTTGTCGCAACTACAAATTCTGTGCCCCAGTTCTGGACGGGAAGAAGGAATTCGATGAGATGATCGCAAAACCTAGTGTTAACCTTAGCACATTTATCACCGGATAGAACCGCTATAGCCTTATTTGCTTCAATAATTGTCCCAGAAAGATCTGCATTGTGGTCAATGTGAAATGTTTCCAACCTGTTCAATCTCAACACAATATTTTTTCCTTTCCTGTATAACTTTTGACCGTATCGAAGAACCCCGTCGGCATTGAGTGTGATACTGACAACTGTGTTGTCTTCAGTTGAAATTATCCCCAAATTTGTTTTTTCATAAGATGCAACCACATACTTTCGACCCAGTTTTGTCGTAGGCAATGCAAGATAACTGTCAGAAGTAAATCGTGCCTGGCTTAAACAAGATACAGCCACATCTGCGGTAGATGTTACCAATATGCCCTTTGTGTCTACCCTTGTTGAACGCATTCTTATCCATGTTGGCATCTTGTATTTGAAAACGTCCCCAGCTTTTATGAACTTGTTTCTGAGACGTGCACTTCTTGATTTGTGTAAAGAAATATTGACATATGTATCGAATAATGCAGATATTGATATTTTATTCACTCCACTGTAAAAAACGCTATCTATACGAGCGGTGAATCCCAGGACAAAATGTTTTCCACGGTGTGTTGCACCTCCTGTGAAAGACGAAAGATATATTTATCATTTATAGACCTGGAATGAGGGGGATTCGGCGAGATGTTTTGCCGAATCCCCCGAGCAGAGGGTCTATAAATTATATATATTGTTACGCAAAGCTTTATTGTGTTTAGAGATATGCATATAAAAATAGCTGTAAAAATAGGAATATCAATTGCATGACAGGGATTAGTGAATGATTTTTGCCACAAGACGCCTGAGTAAATATAATTTTCGGCCATTAGCAAACATTAATCGCCTTTCCCTTTCATGTATGACATATCGTGGGATTAAATGAGTAATAAGGTGAAAATATTTATAATCCTCTCAGAACTGATACCTGGATAAACAGTCTTAAGTCGTCACTTATCTTAATGGTTGCATTCTTTAAAAAAGTGTGCGTGCTGTAGGCCATTCAAGTTCTTATGTCAATCAATTGTGGTAAAAATGTTGCTCGGTCAAGCATGTAATAGATTACGTCATCAAAAGTTCAATTCGATAAAATAAGAGTGAAAATAGTTTAAGTTGAAAGATATTGTTCACAGACGTATTGTTGGTATATTTTACTAGTTGTTGATGATGAATATTTTAAGTTGTGAACATTTTTAAGTATTGATCGATTGAGCAGAAGACCAACTCGACTAGTGCGACAACGCCTTAAACAAACAAGATATGAGAGCTGGAACGAGCTTCTAAGACCAACCCACATTTCTAACTTACAACGCTGATTGGTTGGATAAGGATCAGCCCACTCTGGTTGATGACGTCTACAAGTTTCCCTCAACCGTTACTATAAAAGGGCGTGCACAACACCCCAACCTTCAGTGGACTGACGGAGTAAAGATTAACTTATAAAACGTTAGGAAGCTCAACGACAGAACTGACGAAGAAGACAAGAACAGAAAACAACGAGATCCGAAAGGACGAATAATCAGAAGAGAAGAGAAGAACGGAGAAAGAAGAGAACATTAATGAACTTTAGTAAACCCTTGTAAAGATCTCCTACCTCGCGTAAGAAGAAATAAAAATCTATAACAATATTATACCGAAAAATATTGTGAGCTTGTAGAATCGCCAAACATACAGTACAAAGGTTCAGAATAGTATTTCTATAAATCCGTAAAAGTACTTGGGCATAAAAAAGTTACCGTATAACGTATTTTAACATTAGTCAACTTTTTTGTGTTTTCTGTATTTCTTTCGTCGAGAATTCTCTCGTAAGAATCGTAAATTTCTTGATTTCAAAAAAACAGCAACACTGTTCCTGCCCGGGCACCACGCGTCGGCCACGCGTTTTTCTGCGAATTAATATTCACCGGTGAATATGAGTGATATTCACCGGTGAATATCAAAAAATCTGCCGTTGCAGCGAATACGGATGACGTAAGAGCGATACTGAGAAAAATTTCACGATTACGTGGCAGAAATCTAGCTTTCTCATTGCACAATTTGAATTTGTGTTATAATCCCCGAGCCGGCGCAGAGCGCCGTGCGAGGGTACTAATTCCTCCCGGAGATTTGGATTACACCCGGGTATTGTGACAAAACATAGCGGAATCCAAAGTTGTCCAAATTTTATGTCATGTACCGTGGACGTTCAATGTTTATGGCACTTGTGCGCACGAGCAAATTTGAACGAGTAAGGACTGGTGATTAGCAACTTCTGATTGGCTAAGACAATTTTTCATTGAAAAACTTTAGCAGTTTAATCACGCACAGATTAGCTATATACAGATAAAAAATTGGCTGATTTGGCTCTATGGAATATATGTACTCTGGCCAGTGAACTGACTCTGGCTGAATTCTTTGCAATGAAGTCCCATATTTACACGTAAACATTATTTATCTGAATTTTTCAAGTTGCTTTTTTAAATAGTATCAAAGCATAGAGTGTCTGATTGCTAATTTTAAACCCGAAACTCAAAACATAACATGGCCATGAAATAAAAGATAAACTTATATTCCTTTGTTTACAGGTTTAATAATCCGAGGATGTATTGAACGCGATATGGCAACAACTTGAGTTTAAAAGTAAATTGATTCCATACGTGATACTTATCGGATATAATTTGTAACATGAAATGTTCAATATTAATCAACCTATAACATTTTTAAAAACCGGTGTATCTGTAAAAACCTGGATCTAATTCAAGTAATTATAGTATATAATTATATTGTATTGTATTATATTGTTTATTCATTTGATTGTTTCCATGTTGAATTCATTTTCTGCCAGGCGCTAAATTTGTCAAAACCACCCCAAGCACCCCCACGCGCTCGCGTTTTTTTTAGCTGACCTCTTTTCAATAACTGAATGCAACATTATTTTTTATTATTGAAGCGCCTGGGTACGAGGCTGCAGGCAAGCTGAAAAATTAGCTTGACCACGGTGGGAATCGAACCCGCGACCTTTGGTTTGCTAGCTCAATGTTCTACCAACTGAGCTACAAAGTCAAGATGGTTCGAGTAGTTGATATTTCGCGGAACTCAGTCTAGTCCCCTTCCATATCAGTGCGTCTTAAATGGATAGTCATAATGCAAAGACTCAGGTGTGTATATTAAATGTGAATGTGATGTTGCTACTCTTGAGTCAGCAACCAGGCAAGCTGAAAAATTAGCTTGACCACGGTGGGAATCGAACCGCGCGGTTTGCCGTAAACGTCAAACTATATAACTCTCTACACTACGTGCGATATTTGGTACGGCACGGATAAAAGTTCCGACCGTGCCACTTTTACAGGTACTTTGGACTGTCTAAATAGGTAGTCCAAGCACGGATAACGGATAAAAATAGTACGGGTGCCAGTTTTATCCGTGCCGTATACACCAAATATCTCGTGTAGTGTAGTGTAAACGGGGCTGTTGTTTATAAAACGAAAACATAAGATCCATATCTTCGGGCGAACCGTGTAAAGTTATGTTTATATATGGACTTTTGCAAACTTGAAAAATGAAAGAAATACAATTCTGATTTTTCGCCGCTTTTGACTATTATTTCGCTCGGAAAACATAAATAAGTTTCTTAAATTAAATTATACTGTGTCAATAAAAAGTATAACAAATTTTACCTCGCATTTGTTTTCTTTTTTGTTGTTATTTCCAACATTAAAATCGTTTTATAGAATATGAATTAACTGAACTTAAAAGTCATTTTGATAAAAGCGATCGAGTTTTCTTAAAACCACGATAATTATTGTAAAAAAGTATAATAAACTTTACCTCGTTTGTATACTTTTTCTTTATTAATTTCTATACTATTTTTTTTATATGAACTAAAGGCAATTTTAAATTTGCCAAGAAACAGTAACAGCGAAAAAAGGCGGAAAGTTACGTACTCAACCCAATTGCACCCATATGAAAGTTCTTTTGAGTTCAATGGTCACTCCCAAGCGTAACATAATTATTTCGATTACTGCAGCCCATTATGGGATAATTGTGGAATTGGCCTTAAGGACAGGTTACAAAAATATCAAAATCGAGCCGCAAGAGTAATTACTGCATGGGAGACATCGATCATCTGAATTACATACAGTGCTGTCCAGAAATAACCTAACACTGCAGTCGCGGTTCGGCCGCGGTTCGGTATATATGTATATATGTATGTGTATGTAAAATTTATTTAAAGACACCGCCCTCGACAACAATACGTTGGTTTCCACGGGGGCGTACACATGCAAGATTAAAAATTACAAAGAGCGTTAAGAAACTAAAGACTATGTACAAGTTGGTGTGACCCCAGATAATTATTATGGTTGGAAGGTATTACAGTATGTTTTTAAGTATATTCATTACGTTAGAGTTAAGTTTTAAGTGGCTCTTGAATACGTGAATTGATTCAGCCAGTTTGGTGTAGATAGGGAGTTTATTCCATAGCTTAGCTCCACTATTCAAATCGAGATTAAGTAATGAAATATAAAACGAGATTAAAGTTGGATATACAAACGAAAATATTTAAAAGACATCTTTAGATAAGTAAAATTTATTCTACTTTAATGTTCATAGGCTATGTGAATTTAAAAGATATTCGCTTTTATAATGGTCTTTCGCAGTTCATTTACTTGTCGTCTTTGTGTGTATTTTTATGTTCTCGTGTCAAAAACACAAGCACAGGATATGAAATAATTAATGTGCAATCTAATTGGTTCTCTTCTAGACTTAGATCAGGTCATATCTGTCTAGTAGAGAAAGGTAAACAAAATGGTGGATTTGGGGAGTTAAGCGACGATGAAATTCATCAAGTTTTCCTTGATAAAACTAGCGACTAAATTCTGATATTGCCCGTGTGACCCCTTGCAGAGGGAATTAATATTTCATAGCCATAGCTTTTGAGGACACCCGAAAGGTCGAAATGTGGAGAGAGGAAAAGAGAGGACGGGCTCCAACCATAGCTCTTACCCCAGTCCTCTCTCCTCTGTGGGTATCGTATATCCTAAAATGATTTTCCTAAAAAAAATTGTGCAATAAACATGGCGACCGGTCATGCCTTCTCTCACAAGAACAATTAAAGTATGCTTATAACGTTAACACCTTTTAAGCAATCAAACCTACTCAAAATGAACGAGGATTTCGTCTGGAAAGGCACGTGAAAGTCTGAAAGTATTTGTACAATGCAACTTGGGCATCGACGGGTCATGGAAATCTATACTGGTGAAGAAGTTACTACGAAATTCGCGAGTAAAAACCACACGCTTAAATGGTATGGCAAGACAAAAAGCTCATGGTAATCGAAGATGATGATAACAGCCTTAAAGAGAAACTCGTGAAATCAGCTACCTTGGGTATAATCTCAAAGGTCACGATGTAGACAACATTGCGAAACCTTCAGAAATAAAACATGCTCAAAGGCGTTCAGTCGACGTCACTGTTGAACGATGACAAAACAATACCGAAAACCAAATCAACGGTAGTCAACCTCCTAACCGAAGTATACCCCTATAGTTGAAAGTGATCAGAAATGTGCTAAACTCTGTATGTTATTCTTGCGATTTAGTGTCACAACTATATAGCGTATCGAAGGCGATATGCAACAACTGATGGATATATGACGGTCAAGATAATTCACAGCCATGCAAATCGAGCACAAGTGATAGCGAAAAAGCTAATCTGAGAAATAACTTGAAGGAAGCTCACAATTTAATAAAAGATCTTAGAGCAAAAGTTGTTTATTTGGCTACGCTTTATCTCGCTACGGCCTTGGCACAGGACAACCAAACCTGCTTGAATAATCTAAATCTGCCGAATAACACGACAGCTGAAATGTCTAATAACTTCGGATTCGTACATAAACTAAAGGCGGCCATCGAAGGCAGCAAAAAGGTATAATTTCATCACGTACCCACAGGCTCAATACAGGAAACTGTTTTTACTGTTAGCTCTCTCCCCCAGTGCAATGAAACAATGCGAGTAAACGGCCAAGAAGAATTTACGGGTGAGCACCAAAACAAACAACAAAATGCTAAAACGGGTGTAATCGGTTCGAATATCATTGTCATTGGTAATTCGTTGATAAAAAATATTCAACCAAGGGAGCTCAGTAGGAAGAAGTTATATAAGCGTACATTTCCAGGAAAATCCGCCGATGAAATCGAAAGGGAGATCAATTTTGATAGTTTAGAATCGCATGTAGCTAATTGTGCATGCAGGGACGAACAATCTCCCTCTATAGAATCTGCTATTGAATATGCTCAGAAAATTGCTTGCTGTGGAAGAAAAATCACTATTCCCATACTCAAAAATCGTTCTGTCAGAAATTACGTCGCGACTCGATGTTGCTATGCCTGATAAGATTGATGAGGTCAGTAAGGAACTTCAGCATATTTGTTCGAAACTGGACGTCTCGTTTATTGACAATACGGCTATAGATGACACTTGCTGTTAAATGGCAGTAGCTCCATTTGAGCGCGAAGGGCTCGGCCCTTCGGTCCTAGCAGTCCACATTATTAAATTTCCCGAGGGGGCAGTGCACCAACTCCTCCAAGAAAGCGAAGACAAAGCCATGAGGATTTTTAGCGATCAGTAATTCAAAAACTTGGGGATCTGTTAAATATAATTGTCCCTCTAGACAAAAGCATCCGCAGAAGAAAATAACATCTGATTCAATTCATTGCCGGACTCTACCAGCCTGTTAACCAAATTGTAAACCGTGTAACCCCGTTAAAAGGTAACTTTAATACTTTATTTAACAAGTTGGAGATTTCATTAGGCTTACGATTAGGGTGCTTGAATATTAACAGCCTGAAAAAGATTGACCAGCTTCGTTTGATCACGCAAAACATGCCAGTCGATATTCTTCTAAATGAGCCAAATTTCTTCGCACAAGGAGTCCCTAGCCCTACTACTATCCTCTTTTCAAATTTTCTTAATTTAATGAGGAGGGAGTAATACATCGATTGCGTATAGGGACTACATATCCAATAGTAGTAGTCCACAGGAGTAGTAGTCCACAGGACTACATATTTAATATTCCTGTCAAAGCTTTAAAATATCTGCGGACATTGTATCCCTCGATCATAAAAGGCCATGTTGAAGACCAATATATACTTAGATGTGCGATGCTCTTTACGAAAATATGGACAATGGTCTATTGAGCGGCATTGTTTTTTTTTATATTCATAAAGCTTTCAACTCACTTGATCATAATATTTTGTTTCATAAATTAAAAGATCACTATTTGGAATATCGGGCACTGAGTTGAGATGGTCCGAGTCTTACTTAACTACAAGGCCAAAAGTCTATGATATCTGGGGTCACACCAACTTGTACATGGTCCTTACTTTCTTGAAACATTTTGTAATTTTTAATCTTGTGGACGCCCCCGTGGACCCCAACGTATTGTTGCCGGGGCTAGTTAGTGTCTTTACTGAAAAAATTTATATAAATTATACATACACACATAGAATTAATTCTGAAAAGCCCATTGGGAGAATTAATAAAGTATAATAATAATAATAATAATAATATATAATAATAATATATAATAATAATAATAATAATAATAATAATAATAATAATAATAATAATAATAATAATATAATAATAATAATAATAATAATATAATAATAATAATAATATAATAATAATAATAATATAA
>NW_021163652.1:0-29826 GCF_004324835.1 Dendronephthya gigantea | reverse complement strand
GTTCTAAACTGCTCTTCCTAGAGGGCCAGTAAGGATCATCTCTTATTGATCCAGTGTTACTACAGGAGGAAACCTAAACTAAACTAACTTTATTTATGCTGGATAGCTCTATCAGTTCTATATTGTTCTTCCTAGATTAAATAAAAATCACATTTAATTTCCATACTTGTAGTATAAAGATCATCTCCGACCACGAACCAAAATCATCCCGCGACAAAAGGAACCTTATGAGATTGATAAGAAAAGATAAACCCTGAAATGAAAAAAGAGGAATAAATGCAGAGAATAGCTCCAAAGGCACACGTCAAAGTCTTACAATCGGATCGGCCAATGCCATCCATGCAGCACAATTCATACTCTTATTTTGAAACGCACCAAAAAACCGGGATCACTCGAAATTGCAGAACTTGTTTTATAACGTAACATCGTTCATTATCCAGCAGACTTGTTGGCCTTCTTTGAGAACTGTAGAATGTGGTTCTAATATGAAAAAGATGAACCAAAGTTCAACTAACCTCAAGTAGGAATATAAATTCAAGTACAACTAAGATTAAATTTCAACACGAACCTCAATTTTCCCTCAAGCGGGGCTTCCACAACCGTAAATTTTTGCCGCGGACATGGTTGACAGGAAAACAGTCTTTCGTTTTCTAAATGCTCTGCAGCTGAAGAAAAAGATCAGTGTCATACCACTTTCATCCTATAATATCCCACACTACCATGCAACATCCCTATCTATCCTATCATATCCCATTCTAACATACAATATCCCATACTATCCCACAATATACCACTGAATATATCCTATGATAACCCAACACCACATTTCAACCTAAAACATCCCATCATATTCTTCCATGCCCTATCTTATCATATAACCTCTTATTCTACCCTTCACCATCCTAAATCATCCAATAAATTTAATTCTTTCAATCATCTTTCTTTCCGAAATGAAAAATTGACTGGATTGATGGTAGCAACGATGGCTTACCTTGCTGTTCTTCATTCTCAGGACGATATATTTCTCCTGCATCGAAAATTCTCTCACCATTTGGAGATTTCTAATTGATGCATAAAATAGAGACAGATTAGTCCCTGTTGTTTGTGATTTAGGTGTGTGAAGATTCTGTAAGCCCTCCCCTGCCCCATTAGGTACAATCCAGGCGTTCCCCACCCAAGTCTTGTCACACATTACACTCACCAGTTGTACTTTAGCAGGACATTTCTGCCCAGGGCCCAACACAATCACATCTCCCTCGACCAGCAGGTTTGCAGGCACATTGACAAGCCTGTTCTTACGGTAGGTCCAAACTAATGAGAGGGAATCTGTACTGGGCGTGGCAAGATGTGGATAGGAAGCGTCAGACCAAGGACAGGACAATCTATATGCTGCCCATGTGAATAACAACAGGATATTTTATGTATCTTATTATACCATCAATGGTCTTTCAGATAGCGGCCCGGGAAAATAAAGTGAAAATTCGCCCTAAGGCTCAAAGGTACAATTGAGACAGTGCCTACCCTTCCAACTTGATTTTCACCCTGGGCTCCTAAATTTCTTTCTCAGGCTATGATATCAACCAGTATGTACCATCTACTAAGACGAATCCTATGAAGCATCGCTCATGTCTTATTCTCACTTTGGCACACCCCACTAAAGCCTTCTCAAAACTGTTCTGTACATCTCACTTACCCTGGCATTGTGTCAAGAACTTGGCAATCTTTTTTGATAGTTCTGTCTTCCTCAGCCTCTCTTCCCTCACGCCAAGAACAATATTCAGAGCAGTTATGGCCACAATTATAGATAGCTCCACCATTGGCAAAGCCTTCCTAGTGTGTGGTTGAATGAAAACTCAGTGCAACACCACATGACATGGCCAGAGAATGGTACCATTCATTAGAGCTGTCTCATAACAATATCAAGCTCAGTAACAATATCAAAGGCTGATGATGGCTCCAAAACTTACAAGCCAATCAAACTTTATGTAACATCTGACTTTTCGCACATGACATCATTGAGAAAGGTCAAATGAGCAACATAAAAAAATGGTTTAATGTTTACTGATAGTGATGAACATTTGTATTCATTCTTTACCTGCTCTCCTGGAAGGCATAGCCTAGAATTATGAGAAATATTTGAAGCAGAACCAGACCCAAAGATATAAAATTGAAAGTTGCGCTAGTGTTTGCCAACATTCTAACAAAATCACGCCATGGTCCGATGTTATTGGCCTGGTTGAACACCGTCAGTTCATGACGGATGATCCCGCAGAAACGTCTGTATGCCTCGTCACAGGACAGACCAACAATCGTTTCATCTCCCTCCTAGGAAAAACAACTGTGGGTGCTGGTCTGGGATGAATATATGAATATTGACCCCAATTAAAACGTTACTGCAAAATGTTGCAAAACTAACACCGTAATCAGCCAAATCTCACATGCAGCTATGCAATGATCTTTGCACAATGCAGAAACCTTGGCACAAAACTAAACGAACAGCTTAGGGCCAGAGGATAACTTTGCATAAGACCTTAGAAAATGCACACTCTGTATTGCAGCTAAATGCAAGGACAGCGAGCGAGATAGTCTAAAAATATGTAATAATGGTACAATAACACACAATCTTAAAGTTATCTTTGCATACCTCGTTCCTGAGTTTCTGAACATTTTCCAGTTCAATTCCTTCATCTTCCCCAAACTAGTCAAGACATAAAAAACAAAGAGACATTAGAAAAGTAACATAATTTTAACAAAAGGAACATATTAAAGTGCAACAGTAGTGTACCGTAACAACACTCACATCGCCCGTGCCATTTTCAGAATCACCTAGGCTACCAAAGAGAGGACGCTTTTGCGATTTCGTAGCCATTTACCTCGTGTATGGCTAGGATAAGCTACACTATAACCATTTCTCCAAACATTTCCTAAACTTTTTTATTGTTGATCATTTACTGCACCATTTTTTTTTTGCATTGGCGGCCATATTAAATTTCCAGGAACACTGAGCTATATAAAGCTGAAATGCATTTGATGTAACTGGAATATTAGCAATGCCGGAAAACGGTACAATAAGCCGTTTTCAGGCGGACTCGACCATGGTCGAAAAACCGTATTCCGGCCGACTCGACCATGGTCGAATAGGCCGTTTTCCGGCGGACTCGACCATGATCGTATTTGCCATTTACCGGCGAAATCGACCATGGTCGTATTCGTCATTTTCCGGCGAATATATGACCATGGTCGTATATTTGCCATTTTCCAGCGAATATATGACCATGGTCGTATATTTGCAATTTTCCGGCGAATATATGACCATGGTCGTATATTTGCCATTTTCCGGCGAATATATGACCATGGTCGTATTTGCCATTTTCCGGCGAATATGACCATGGTCGTATATTTGCAATTTTCCGGCGAATATATGACCATGGTCGTATATTTGCCATTTTCCAGCGAATATATGACCATGGTCGTATATTTGCAATTTTCCGGCGAATATATGACCATGGTCGTATATTTGCCATTTTCCGGCGAATATATGACCATGGTCGTATTTGCCATTTTCCGGCGAATATATGACCATGGTCGTATATTTGCCATTTTCCGGCGAATATATGACCATGGTCGTATTTGCCATTTTCCAGCGAATATATGACCATGGTCGTATATTTGCCATTTTCCGGCGAATATATGACCATGGTCGTATTTGCCATTTTCCGGCGAATATGACCATGGTCGTATTTGCCATTTTCCGGCGAATATTACCATGGTCGTATTTACCATTTTCCGGCGAATATGACCATGGTCGTATTTGCCATTTTCCGGCGAATATGACCATGGTCGAGTTAGTCGTTTTCCGGCGAATTCAGGTTACCTTTGGAGGGTTTTTCACCGGGCACTCCGGTTTCCCTCCTTTTCGTTTGGCTTTAAAAACAGTGTCCATGTCTGGGGCCATGATAATCATGTGATTGAGTTTTTGGCTTCTGGGTTCTATTCCCAGAACACTGTCGTAATTCGTAAAGCTAAAAGAATTTTAAGACTGACGTGGTTTTTTATTATTCACAATCAGCTATATACTTTGAATTCCCAAAGGCTTTAATTCGGTATTCCTGCGCTTTACACATAAATTTCAACGCCGTTTTACGCATTTTTGCGTTCAGCTTAGTGCTAGGCAACGTCCATTTTCAGGGGGGAGACTCTGGAGCACTTATAGTGCTATGATAATGATGCCATTCTTAGAGCGATTGAAAAGCAAGTGATCCGATGGATAACGCAACAATCCAGCTTTTGTACAACGGTCCCAGCAATATGATAATTTGTCCAATAGGATTAGTGATTCGTTGTCATGTGACAAGTACGAGGGCGAGGCATTTTCAAAATTTCGTACGTTGTATTTCGCTCTGGTTTGCCGTTTGAGAACAGAATTACTGTAAAAAGTTTAATAAATACATTAAATTTCGTTTTTTAAACTGGGTAGCCTGACAACGAAAAGAGGTATGTTTATTCTTGTGTTTTATTGTAAAGTACTCCACATTCATGGCCTAAAAGTGATTAAATTTCTGTGTTGAATTCGAGCTCGTGTTCGGCCATATTTTAGCTTCGCGCCTTCGCCCGTGTTGAAAAACTTGCGACGTTAATCTTCAGCAATATTTTTTGTTATTGGCAAGAAATGCTTGGATATGATATTCTGTGTGTGATTTAGGTTGAAATGCTTTACAATAGCTGTTAATTTCTGTCGTTTTAGGCTTATAGCGAGCAAAATATATCGCTTACCAAGGCTGTATTCAAGACTGAAAAAGTCAAGTGCATAGAAGGAGTTTTAAATTCATCACTACCTTGCTCAAAAAAAGGTAAAAGTTTCGTGCTTTATTATGTATTTACATTTCCTTTTCTCGTACTTCATTAGTAAAATATGAAATGGTTTTTTCTTCCTGTTATTTTTCGTAAAAGACATCGATAAATGTACCGCATGTAGTGACTAGTGAAGCGACGAAAGTGCTTCGCATTAAATAATTCTTACAAAAGAATTTCTGGCGAAAAAGACGCTAATGAATTGTAGAATTTTATTTCGTGGTTGTATATATTTGGTGTAAAGCCGAGAAAGAAATGATTGAGAGTAGTCTGATGCCCTGATTTTATTGATTAAACAATTTTGATTGAAAATACTTGAATTGAAAAAATGCATTTGAAATAAAACAAACATTTACATCACTTATTACACATTAGTTTGCATTTATGACCAACTAAAAATTGGCCAGCGCGCCAGGAACTAGCTGGCATGCAAAATCCAAAGCAAGTTATTATATTTCTCAAAATCTAATATAAAAAAATTATATAAAAATGATACAATATGCAGGCCTAAAAACTTAGCGTGCGGTATTCAACATGGCTGCCATAATTGCGTTCGACGAAGAAGAAGGCATTCTAATTGTATTCTAATCGCATTCTAACTGTGACTCGCGCGGTGTCCCGCGTGGTTCTGCATGCCATTCGATTTTAGACTATGACATATTTTTTAATAAATATACGTAATGTTCTGACAGATTACTGTTCAAATGTGCACAAGTTACAAGGCCAAAAACTGAAGCGGATCCTCATGATGAGCAACTGTGGGACATATCAACACAAATCACTCTTGGCAAATGTCGAAAGAAACAATGGAAAGATAAGTGCATTTACAATATTTCATGCAATATGGTTCATTCTATACCTTTCGTTTCTCTTTCCGGCAGCGTCAATTTTTTCGGTAGCGTCATTTTTTCGGTAGCGTCATTTTTTCGGCAGCGTTCATTTTTTCGGCAGCGTTCATTTTTTCGGCAGCGTCCATTTTTTCGGTAGCGTCCATTTTTTCGGTAGCGTCCATTTTTTCGGTAGCGTTCATTTTTTTGGTAGCGTTAATTTTTTCGGTAGCGTCAATTTTTCGGTAGCGTCCATTTTTTCGGTAGCGTCCATTTTTTCGGCAGCGTTCATTTCTCTACACTTAAGGTCCCCTGTTAACGGCGGAAGGTATGCTGAAATATGCCACTAGTACTTTCTTGTTTGTTAATATGGCTTTTCGTTTCGCTAAATTGCGGCAGCGTTCATTTCTCCAAACGTATAAGTCCCCTGTTAACGGCGGAAGGTATGCTGAAATATGCCACTAGTACTTTCTTGTTTGTTAATATGGCTTTTCGTTTCGCTAAATTGCGGCAGCGTTCATTTCTCCAAACGTATCAGTCCCCTGTTAACGGCGGAAGGTATGCTGAAATATGCCACTAGTACTTTCTTGTTTGTTAATATGGCTTTTCGTTTCGCTAAATTGCGGCAGCGTTCATTTCTCCAAACGTATAAGTCCCCTGTTAACGGCGGAAGGTATGCTGAAATATGCCACTAGTACTTTCTTGTTTGTTAATATGGCTTTTCGTTTCGCTAAATTGCGGCAACGTTCATTTCTCCAAACGTATCAGTCCCCTGTTAACGGCGGAAGGTATGCTGAAATATGCTACTAGTACTTTCCTGTTTGTTGATATGGCTTTTCGTTTCGCTAAATTGCGGCAACGTTCATTTCTCCAAACGTATCAGTCCCCTGTTAACGGCGGAAGGTATGCTGAAATATGCTACTAGTACTTTTATATGGCTTTTCGTTTCGCTAAATTGCGGCAACGTTCATTTCTCCAAACGTATCAGTCCCTGTTAACGGCGGAAGGTATGCTGAAATATGCTACTAGTACTTTCCTGTTTGTTGATATGGCTTTTCGTTTCGCTAAATTGCGGCAACGTTCATTTCTCCAAACGTATCAGTCCCCTGTTAACGGCGGAAGGTATGCTGAAATATGCTACTAGTACTTTCCTGTTTGTTGATATGGCTTTTCGTTTCGCTAAATTGCGGCAACGTTCATTTCTCCAAACGTATCAGTCCCCTGTTAACGGCGGAAGGTATGCTGAAATATGCTACTAGTACTTTCCTGTTTGTTGATATGGCTTTTCGTTTCGCTAAATTGCGGCAACGTTCATTTCTCCAAACGTATCAGTCCCCTGTTAACGGCGGAAGGTATGCTGAAATATGCTACTAGTACTTTCCTGTTTGTTGATATGGCTTTTCGTTTCGCTAAATTGCGACAGCGTCCATTTTTTCGGCAGCGTCCATTTTTTCGGTAGCGTCCATTTTTTCGGTAGCGTCCATTTTTTCGGCAGCGTTCATTTCTCTACACTTAAGGTCCCCTGTTAACGGCGGAAGGTATGCTGAAATATGCCACTAGTACTTTCTTGTTTGTTAATATGGCTTTTCGTTTCGCTAAATTGCGGCAGCGTTCATTTCTCCAAACGTATCAGTCCCCTGTTAACGGCGGAAGGTATGCTGAAATATGCCACTAGTACTTTCTTGTTTGTTAATATGGCTTTTCGTTTCGCTAAATTGCGGCAGCGTTCATTTCTCCAAACGTATAAGTCCCCTGTTAACGGCGGAAGGTATGCTGAAATATGCCACTAGTACTTTCTTGTTTGTTAATATGGCTTTTCGTTTCGCTAAATTGCGGCAACGTTCATTTCTCCAAACGTATCAGTCCCCTGTTAACGGCGGAAGGTATGCTGAAATATGCTACTAGTACTTTCCTGTTTGTTGATATGGCTTTTCGTTTCGCTAAATTGCGGCAACGTTCATTTCTCCAAACGTATCAGTCCCCTGTTAACGGCGGAAGGTATGCTGAAATATGCTACTAGTACTTTCCTGTTTGTTGATATGGCTTTTCGTTTCGCTAAATTGCGGCAACGTTCATTTCTCCAAACGTATCAGTCCCCTGTTAACGGCGGAAGGTATGCTGAAATATGCTACTAGTACTTTCCTGTTTGTTGATATGGCTTTTCGTTTCGCTAAATTGCGGCAACGTTCATTTCTCCAAACGTATCAGTCCCCTGTTAACGGCGGAAGGTATGCTGAAATATGCTACTAGTACTTTCCTGTTTGTTGATATGGCTTTTCGTTTCGCTAAATTGCGGCAACGTTCATTTCTCCAAACGTATCAGTCCCCTGTTAACGGCGGAAGGTATGCTGAAATATGCTACTAGTACTTTCCTGTTTGTTGATATGGCTTTTCGTTTCGCTAAATTGCGGCAACGTTCATTTCTCCAAACGTATCAGTCCCCTGTTAACGGCGGAAGGTATGCTGAAATATGCTACTAGTACTTTCCTGTTTGTTGATATGGCTTTTCGTTTCGCTAAATTGCGACAGCGTCCATTTTTTCGGCAGCGTCCATTTTTTCGGTAGCGTTCATTTTTTCGGTAGCGTCCATTTTTTCGGTAGCGTCCATTTTTTCGGCAGCGTTCATTTTTTCGGTAGCGTCCATTTTTTCGGTAGCGTTAATTTTTTCGGTAGCGTTCATTTTTCGGTAGCGTTCGTTTTTTCGGTAGCGTCCATTTTTTCGGCAGCGTTCATTTCTCCAAACGTATAAGTCCCCTGTTAACGGCGGAAGGTATGCTGAAATATGCTACTAGTACTTTCCTGTTTGTTGATATGGCTTTTCGTTTCGCTAAATTGCGGCAACGTTCATTTCTCCAAACGTATCAGTCCCCTGTTAACGGCGGAAGGTATGCTGAAATATGCTACTAGTACTTTCCTGTTTGTTGATATGGCTTTTCGTTTCGCTAAATTGCGGCAACGTTCATTTCTCCAAACGTATCAGTCCCCTGTTAACGGCGGAAGGTATGCTGAAATATGCTACTAGTACTTTCCTGTTTGTTGATATGGCTTTTCGTTTCGCTAAATTGCGGCAACGTTCATTTCTCCAAACGTATCAGTCCCCTGTTAACGGCGGAAGGTATGCTGAAATATGCTACTAGTACTTTCCTGTTTGTTGATATGGCTTTTCGTTTCGCTAAATTGCGGCAACGTTCATTTCTCCAAACGTATCAGTCCCCTGTTAACGGCGGAAGGTATGCTGAAATATGCTACTAGTACTTTCCTGTTTGTTGATATGGCTTTTCGTTTCGCTAAATTGCGGCAACGTTCATTTCTCCAAACGTATCAGTCCCCTGTTAACGGCGGAAGGTATGCTGAAATATGCTACTAGTACTTTCCTGTTTGTTGATATGGCTTTTCGTTTCGCTAAATTGCGGCAACGTTCATTTCTCCAAACGTATCAGTCCCCTGTTAACGGCGGAAGGTATGCTGAAATATGCTACTAGTACTTTCCTGTTTGTTGATATGGCTTTTCGTTTCGCGCTAAATTGCGGCAACGTTCATTTCTCCAAACGTATCAGTCCCCTGTTAACGGCGGAAGGTATGCTGAAATATGCTACTAGTACTTTCCTGTTTGTTGATATGGCTTTTCGTTTCGCTAAATTGCGACAGCGTCCATTTTTTCGGCAGCGTCCATTTTTTCGGTAGCGTTCATTTTTTCGGTAGCGTCCATTTTTTCGGTAGCGTCCATTTTTTCGGCAGCGTTCATTTTTTTGGTAGCGTCCATTTTTTCGTTAGCGTCCATTTTTTCAGTAGCGTTCATTTTTTCGGTAGCGTTCATTTTTTCGGTAGCGTTCATTTTTTCGGTAGCGTTAATTTTTTCGGTAGCGTTCATTTTTTCGGCAGCGTCAATTTTTCGGTAGCGTTCGTTTTTTCGGTAGCGTCCATTTTTTCGGCAGCGTTCATTTCTCTAAACTTAAGGTCCCCTGTTAACGGCGGAAGGTATGCTGAAATATGCCACTAGTACTTTCTTGTTTGTTAATATGGCTTTTCGTTTCGCTAAATTGCGGCAGCGTTCATTTCTCCAAACGTATCAGTCCCCTGTTAACGGCGGAAGGTATGCTGAAATATGCCACTAGTACTTTCCTGTTTGTTGATATGGCTTTTCGTTTCGCTAAATTGCGGTAGCGTTCATTTCTCTAAACTTAAGGTCCCCTGTTAACGGCGGAAGGTATGCTGAAATATGCCACTAGTACTTTCTTGTTTGTTGATATGGCTTTTCGTTTCGCTAAATTGCGACGGCGTCCATTTTTTCGGTAGCGTTCGTTTTTTCGGTAGCGTTCTTTTTTTCGGTAGTGTTCATTTTTTTGGCAGCGTCCATTTTTCAATTAGACCAATAATTTCTTGTTTAAGTGCCGTTGTACGTTTTCACTAGTTACTGTTGTGTTTTAACAGATTATAACGAAAACAGTAAGAAATCTTATGATGAGCGATCGTGGATCAGGGCATCACAAAGAAGAGCTGTAGAGATTGGCAAATCGTCGAGAGAAGTCGAAAGAAGCATTGAACAGGAAGTGCATTTGACCAGAAGACTGCACTAACATTCGCTCTAAATCAAGATTGCTGAAAGGCCACGTGAGATAAGGGAGGAGCATCTTCATAAAATGCTGATATTTCATCTGGTACATAATTAATATCGTGCAGCATTGGACGTATATACAGAGCGTCCCAAATAATGTCACCGCGTGAGGAAAGTGAGAATTAAACAACTTTTTATGGAAATACAGCGGATATTACAGATGAAATAAAAAGTTAACAATGCTGGCTATAGCATTTCGTTCCAATTTAGCTGCTATCCACTTATATGAATGACGGTGTAATAAACTTTTAACAATTGGAAACGATCAAATCTCAAGTGTATTAAAACGAAATGACTGTAAAGTCAGTTCTCCGTGGCAAACATTTATTCGCTATTACTGAAATGTGGATTTGAATTTATGCTTTATCATGGTTGCTGGGCAGTTCGCAGCTGAACAACCTAGCCTCGTGGTGCTGGAGTCCTAGAAGATAAGAATTAAGTCCACTGTGGCTTGTCTAACGTTGTCAAAACAGTTGCTATACTTGACACAAGCTACTAGCTTAAATCGGAATGCTGGACTTTCTGTATGAGAGCAAGCATCGTAAAAAAACATCACCAAAGTACGACAATCCTTTCAACAAAATCCAAGAGTCAGTGCTTTGGCGTAATCCAACAAAAATGTCAAAGTCCCACGTGATCCAGCACGACGTGTAGCATTTTGCACATGGCTCAGTTGTGCAAGGAGATGCTCACTTCTGGCCTAACCTTGTCATCGGCGATGAAGCATCATTAAAGCCTGATTCTCATATGTCACCGACGGTCGGCGATGTATTGTTTGTGGTCTTTAACGAAGAAGATTCAGCATACAAAATAACAAAGATTCAATATGAGAATCAGGCTTAATGAATGAACGTGTGTTATCGCAACTTGGCGTGGAAATCCAAATCAACTGATGGTAAAAGTGAGTTATATAATTGCTTTACTAACAGGTAATCAGATATTTATGAAAGCGGGGATTCTTGTCTCATGCATGTCCCAAATACTTTTAGCCGGGGTGAATTTTATCCATGAATGAACAGCAGTTCGATATTTCATTAACAGTAGAGGAATATGTTCGTCCTAGTCTCGTCGATGTTCTTTTACGAACAATGATAGTTGATATTTCACTGTACGATTGTACTTTTCCACCATTCTATCTGATTCAGGGTGTAATGGAGTTGTCCTAGTTTTTACGATCTCCAATACTTACACATTTCTTTAAACAGAGCGGATTCAAAATTAGTTTCCTGGTCGGAATTTAGGTATAGCATTTGGTAGCTATATTAAATCTACAGAAGAAGTTGTCGCGTCCAGCCGCAAACGATGTCTTTTCAAAAAGAAATACAATAAACTCCCCCGCCCCCCATAGTTTGCTTCGAACATGCGCAGATATTAATTAACGCCTACATGTGCCTAACATACATTCACAACAGGGCCGGATTAACCTTTTGCGGGGCCCGTGGCATTTCTTTAGCGCAGGGCTCCTCAATTGCGTAAAGCATGCATCAAAGCGTTTTCTCAGGGTCGCCCAGAGAATTTTGAGGACCTGGGGCAAAATTCTCGTTCGGGGACCAAAATGCCGCTTTTCTGCCGTTCACTTCTTCACTAGAACTGGAGAGTGTTTCGCATTGATATTCTTTTTGCCTGCACCACTTTTCTCTGAGCCGTTGCATTACAATAAGTTGAGTAACACAAGTGAGAATTAGATTTTTATTAATTAATAAGATATATATTCTACCGTAGTTGTAAGTGCACGTGCTTTGAACAAGATTAATTCAGAATGTGTACAGCCTGACTACATTCTATCGTATTGATAAGTTTCTAAAAGTTTAAAGTATATTGGGTAGTGAGTGCATGATTAAAATATAATAGATATATATTGAATAGTCATGCATGTTCAAATGATGAAGAAAGACTATCATAGTTCATTGCAGTCAAAACAACTCTAAGAGTGAACATATGTTTTAATCTAATATATTAAATACATGCATGCATATAATGATATCTAAATATGATATATATGAGGGATACACTGTGTGCAAACTATTTAAAACACTTTGCTAATATATAAACATAGTTTCTCGTAACTCAAGTGCAGATGATATAAAAGTCTTGACGCATATCCAGAGCAGCCTGGCAATTTTCAAACGGACATTTCACACGATCTAGCTGTGTTCCGCAATATGCACAATCATGTAGCCCCGACACACATCCAGAGGAAGAAACGTTAAATCCAGCTCGTTCCACGATCGATCCAGGCAAAATAACCCTGTCATAAGTTGTTGCGTTATATTTCCAAGAACACGCATCCAATTTCGTAGAAATTTGTCTTGACGCGTAAGGTTGGCGTGAATAACTTTTGCAGAACATTTTGTATTCTTGACACCAATTTTCAGTTTTTGATTGTTTGTGTAAAGGGATTTTGACTTGAGCGACCAAAAATGACGCCTCAAGCCAGACATTCCGTACCTGTTGGGTTTCAAAATTCGTCTTCACTTCTTCATCCAATGAAGCACATATTGCGTAGAATACTCTGCGCTGATTGGCTAAACACGATTCACAATGTGGCGTCTTGAAAACTCTGCTACAATTCTGAGAGCTGCATGCTCGTAGAGAATAAATATCATTTTTAGTCGCGTTCTGAAAACCAGCAAGATGGACAACATTTAGCAAGGAGAGAGTGCTGGATCTCTCTAGATCATAAATACTGGAGTACTCTATACTGCATTCACGATGTGATTGGTCAGTTAAAGGCCTCAGGTTATGCGCATGGCATAACCGTTCGTAGTCACGACACCAGCTTTCAAATCTCGATAAACGGTGCTCTGGAATGCGGACTTTCACGACTGCATACATCGTGTCATTTGAAATCACTGTCTTGTTTTCAAGGACATAGAAGTTTGAAGTGGGAGTGTTCTCAACACACAGTCCGTGAATCTTCTGAGATTCGCTGTTGAGGCAAAGCAATGAATCACTGCAGTTGTATGAAAACGGGCTACTTTGACAGCTTTCCTGCGAGCAATCTTTGAATGCAAATGTGTTTCCATATGCAGCCTCGTTGTAGCCTGTCTGCTGAGCAATGTGATGTATCACATCAAATTCAGATTTCTGTATAACAGCATCGTGCTCATCACGACATTGAAGAAGAGATTCGGTTACCACACCAGAGTGAAGAGCAACAGGACTTTGCCCAATAGCATGACAGAGCTCCGTATAATCCCGACACCACGTCGACGATCTACGCTCGGGTTGTAACGCTGATACGACTGTGTAGACATCGCCAGAGATGGAGATTTTCTGTGAATCCATTATTTTGAAATTTAACGTTTCGTCTGTGCAAATTGCGTAGACATAATCAGTAGGGTTTGAATTAACACAGGATAATGATGCATCACACCCAGATGATGCCAGCTCTTTTGAACAACTCTCACAATTGTTTAAGATGAACGTGTTGCTTTGGTCTGCCTTAGAGTATCCAGCCTGTAAGGCGATATTTGAGATGGTTTTTGTATCACACGAAAACTTGAAGTCTTCAGCAGCATATTTTCTGGTGCATTCTTGATAGTTGTTTTGACAGGCTAAAGGTCTTTTATTGTAGCTTTTACATAAGTCTTTATACTCTTGACACCAGGAAACCGACTTTGCGCGGCCGTCTTTAGGCAGTTTGGCTTCGATGATTAAATAGTTAGTGGAGTTAAGAACAGTAACTTTTGTACTGCGGACGTTGAACGCCGTCGTTGGTTTAACACACACTGTGTATACTTGTCGTCGCCAAGCTATTTTGGTCAGGCAGTTCAAAGCACCATTGCATTCGCTGGTTAGATCCTTTGTACACTGATGACAGTTCTGGAAAACAAAGGTGTTTCTTGATATCGCATCTTTAAATCCTGCCTTGTTTGCGATGCCGATGACGACCGTCGTATCTCCACAACGAAGAATATCGTTTTCTGGCATATAAGAGCTGTATTGTGTACTACAGGATGAATAATTTGAGTGCTCGGCATTAGATCCTCCACAACTGGTCGGCAGCATATTATAGCTTACACAAAGTTCTCTGTAATCGTGACACCATGGTCGTATTTAGTGTTTTTGAAAATGTTTTGAAAACATTTTTTATTAAAATGTTTTGTTTATTTTGTTTTAGTATACGCCGTTTTCCTGCGGACTCGACCATGGTCGAATAAGCTGTTTTCCGGCGCACTCGACTATGATCGAGTAAGCCATTTTTCGGCACATTGAACCATGGCCGAACGCCGCTTTCCGGCGGACTCGACCGCGGTCGAATAAGCCGTTTTCCGACCGACTCGACCATGGTCGATATAAAACGCGCTTGTTTTTGGGTTAAAATTTTGCTCCGACAATTTTGGGTATTTTGATGGTAGATAGCGTTCCAGCTGTTTTGAGTTCAACGGTCCGAACACGACAAGTCTTTTTGGCAGGGGGGAGTGAGAACTCTAAAGTCTAAACGAAACAAAATGTCTGCCGAAAACAGGCTTTTGTCAAAGTTTAGTGTTCTTCCTGTGGACAAATTCGAGGGAGAATGTCCTTATTTCCGACAACCGAAGCAAGTGGGTTGCTTCTCTTTAGACGAGCAACGAAGATTTCTGGACAACGACAGTCGGCTAAGGTATTACAACCCACCAGAATTTGTGAACTTTGATCTAGGAGTGGGATATGAGGATTTTATACGCAGAGACGAAGATAAGAAAGATAGACTGGATGACATGTTAACGTGGGTTAAAAAGCACCCTGAGAAGTTTGCATTGAGTGGAAATACCTCGAAAAACGACGGCAGGTATAAAAGACTTGCTATATTAAAATTATTAAAGTGACAAAAGTTGATGAAAATTGTAAAGGCAGTCTCGTATAATTGTATCAGTTTTCGTCAACTTTAGTCTTTAGACTGGGGGTATAGACCTTTCTTATAATGACGTCAAACGCGGAAAGTCTGATGTTACACGAAATTTGACTGGCTCCTCAAAACTATCGGGCCAATCAAACTTTGTGTAACATCACAGAGTTTCAGCGTTTGAGGTCATTATGAAAAAGATCTATTCTGTTAATACCATGTTACGTAACCCATAAGTTAGTATACTCTCACTTCTCAATTAGTCTGCATACAGATTTTATCACATGGAGAGGACACATGACCAAGCTCCTGTGTACCCCTTATGAGAGAAAGGAACCATGGCAAATGGCTCTGGCCTTGCACAAAGGCACAATTTATATGAGCGAAGTTGAAACGAACGAAGCACGCCATCGTAGGCTGGACCAATCGGAACGTCAGGACAAAATGTGTTACTGGGGTTACAAGTTTGAGGATTACGTCACTTGTTCCAGGGAGCCATCAAAACCGAAGGAATTTAGCTCGCCCATAAACAACATTGAAGCATTCTGTTCGGTTGTGAGATCACGGTTGGATAAACACTCTTTGGTCTTTGGAGCCGAGGTTGACTGTTGTGTCAAAACTAATTCTAAAGGTGGGATGCCACCATCTAATTATATTGAATTGAAAACAAGCAGGATTGTTGAGAACGACCGGATGCAGTGGTCATTTGAACGATACAAGCTTTTGAAATGGTGGGCACAGTCTTTTTTAGCCGGCATTCCTAAAATCGTTTGCGGATTTCGTGATGACGATGGCTTTGTTAAGCAGCTCAAGACATTCAATACGCTAGACATTCCAGGATCGGTTGCGGAAAGTCAGAACATGTGGGCAGGTAGCGTGTGTTTGAATTTTTGTAATCGGATGTTGGAATGGGTGAAAGGTGCCGTAAAAGATGAGAATGTTGTGTACATGTTACATTGGAGAGAACCATTCACGCACATAGAACTGGAGTTGTCAAAGAAACAAGATGACATCTTTCTACGGGACTGGTATCTCTCATGAAGAATCTACCCTCATGTATATATATTTGAGACCAGAATTTTTTAAGGTTACGAATTTTAAGATATTTAAATGAATATAATGATAGTGACAGTGTTTTGTGTCAATAAATTATTCTTAATATAATTGGGAAATTAGATTACACCTGTAAATATTTGTCATTCAAAATGTAAACATATTTAATCATTCTGTATTCATGTACACTCTTAAATTTTGTTCCCATCGTTTGTCTTTCTCTTGTTTTTGAATAAGATTTCTCTTCCAGGTTCTTCGGGGGGCTCTCAACCCTGTGCTTGCCCCCGCATCCTTTTTCCCTTTCACAGCGCTCGTATCTCTTGCTGAGAAATGAGTGATCTTTGCTTTTTCTTTGTTTTTGCTGCCTAAGCCCTGGCGATCTTGCTTCAAAATTGTTTTCACAGGAAACTTACGGCCAGCTCCTTCCGGGCCAAGACCTTAAATGAATGTTGGAAACAACAACAAAACAGTAAGTGTTAATTTCTGCTAAATTTAAGATGAAAAAGGGGGAAAATGTCCTCTTACGCACAGCTAGTGGACTGATTAAAGTATTAAGACTAATATTTTCAACCTTGTTCTTTATCCCATCCCTTCTGTTTCATCAATTTGAATCCAATGTTAGTTTCAGGAATGTGATAGAGTGTTCGTTCTGACTTGTATTGGCAGTTAAACAAATGAGCTGTTGATGTATTGTGCTCATTCTTCGAGCCAAAGAAAGTGGTTGCACAAATGTCACAGGTATGTTCAGTGGAAGTTGTGAGTTCAGCATTATCTGACTTTTGTTTTCGTCTGGATTTTCTAAGGCGGTCAAACAACCTACGAACACCAGAATGCTTTGCAATGTCCCGAGCAGTTTCACCCTTGCTGTTTTGCAATTTGACATCAGCACCTTCTTTAAGGAGTAGCTTGATGCAAGTTCTATGACCGCTTCTTGCCGAACACATCAAAGCCGTCCAACCAAATTGATCCTTGGCATTTATATCAACTTTTTTGTCCCGAATGATTTCTTGTAATCCACTAAGGTCTCCCTCTTGTGCCATTCTAAGAAATGAATTCACTTGTCTAATGGTACATCTATCAGTCAAATTCCATTTTGTTTTATTGTTTTCAGAAGGCGTATTTACATCCGTTGTTTTCCTTTTAAAACGTTTTTCCACTTCAATATCTGCCTTATTTACTCTCTTAGCATTTCTCACACAAGTTTCGTTTTTTTCCATAAGCAAACTTTCGTAAAATTCCTTGGCTTCAACCCCAGATAAACCTCCGTTATCATTCAATGAGGTATCGCTCTTCTTCACCGCACTAAAGGTCTCCAAATTCGACGAAGCCCGCTGAAATTTTACCGAAGGATACATCAATCCTCCCTTTTTGCGTTTCATTACGATAAGTCGTGTTTGGTAGCCGAGAAACCCTTCAAAATCAAACTTTTCGATATGTTTACAAAAATTCCACTCCTGAAGAAAAGGCCATTTTGTTATCGGAGGAGAGAAGTTGTGAATTCCTTTTGACCGAAGATTGAGATTTCCTTGATTTTCTTCATCAAAAAAGTTAGAATATTGGAGATTGTTTTGCGATATTCTCTTTTTTAAGGAAAATGATAAGATTTCCTGTTGCTTCGTAGACAGGTCGTTCACGTTCGTAATGGTGCTTCCTGTGATGGTGCTAAAAATCAATTCTTTGAAAAGAGGTCGAACGTGGCAGTTATTGAGGCGTCACAATTTGTGTTCATAACCACAGAAATAACCACGACTCATTCTCATACCCAGAGCCCTTCTTAGTTACGCGCCGTCTGTCTAAAGCAATATGGCGGACAATGCCAGTTCAAGGGTGAATATTGACAACATTAAAGTAAAGGTTTTGGGAGAAAAGAAAGGGAGATACGATTTGGATAGTTTGCCAAGGCTAAAATACAAAAAAAGAGATAAACCCAAGTATAAGAGAAGAACGAAAGCAAAAGTCGTTTTAAATTTATACAGTGAACTGAGTGAAGTAAACGAACCCAGCGATTTAGATGTTGAGACTACTGAAAAGGAAGCTATTGTAGCAGGTTGTGATCAAAATATTGACAAAATCGTCCGTGACCACCAAAATACCTATGCTGATGTTACCGACACGCTTGAGGTATTAATTACAACGAGTACTTCACAAACACGTAGTATTTACATGTACAAATGTTCAGCAAACTCCAGGGCAGGCTATATTATCGATCACAAATCAAATAATCAATCCCACATTGCAGAGTTGGCCAACGCCGCACCCGAGATTTTTGATGAGGAAAATTTTAGTGCACTTAGGGTGTGCTTGATAGCAATTTTGATACTTTAATCAGCCTAAAAAACTCTTATTTCCATTGCATTTAACATTTTCAAAGTGTCTATATTACTGCCAGTCGGTCAGTAGTTTTGTGCTTCAAAATTTTTTCACTATTTGATTCATTTTTACGAATGCTTTTAGCGACGGTTGGTTCTCGTGGCGTAGTGGTCATTGTGCTTGCTTCGCATGCGTATGGTCTGGGTTTGAACCCTGTTCAGATATTTTTATTAAGAAAATTTTCAAACTATTTTTTCTGAGTGAATTTCTCATTCTAAACTTAGGTTAGCTTTAGGGTTAGATTTATGGTTAGGGTTAAAATTTGGGATTGGTTTGGGGCTTGTTTTATACAAAAAAGTTCAATATTATAGACTGCCGGTCACTTAGTTTCTTCAAAACATTGTCCAGCTGCCGGTCATATAGACACTTCGTAACATGTTCCCCCTCACTTTACCAGACTGCAAGTTTTATTTTCTTGCAGGAAATTTTAGGGTTATGTTTTGCAACTACGCAGAAATTATAGGAGAACGTACTGAATAAATGAAAAATTATTACATATTGGTACCCAATGTTGGGGAAATACAGTATATTTACCATGTTATTGAAAATTTTTTTAATGCATGTGGTTCTTTATTCTTTCATAAGGATATTTATTAAATATTTTTATAGGATATCACTTCAAGTGATTTATTACACTACTCTCAACCCATGGATACTTCACAAGCAGTTGTTTGTCAAATAAGTCACCAGGATACTTATGTTGTTGAAGTATGTAGATCAAATGCTTTACTACCTGTCAATACAATGCTAACTGCTTTTGTACTTCAAGACTATGATGAGTTATTAAGACAGTTAAAGGTACTGTATTATATTATAATAATAATATATATAATATATAAGCAATTGTTGTACAATTGGTTCTTTAGTTAAATGCCTAAAACAGATAAGAAAACATCTCAACATTTTGACCTAAGGGCCTTCGTGTAGGAACTAGTGTGGAAAAGCTGTCATCAATCTATAACATAAACTTGATGTATGATTAAGTTGATTTCCTTACAGTAATATCGTGAAAAGAGGTGCCAGACAAAAGATGTTTGCATGCATTTTTTTTAGCCTGTGTGCTCTTTCTGGAAAAAATGGGGTAAAATGGGCAAATCTTCTATAGCATGATTGTGACGTTAATTATATTTCTCTATTTCTAGAGTAAAGATTTTCTTTTAATTCGGAGAAGTTTGCACCATTTCATCAATGGAACTGTGAATTGGGTGTATCAATGTTCATGTAATCCTGCCAGGAGTAAAATAATAAACTCACTTCACATCAGTATTAAAGAACATTACAATCAACGTAAGTGCTTATTTGGTCTGACGTGATTGAAAGTGACCTGAAATTGACTCTAAATACCCTTACAACTTAGTGCCACTTATTAGTATGTAGTTATGAAGTTGTTTGGGTGAAGTGAAAGTTTGATCTCAGGTTTGAACTTCAAACACATCTATTAAATGTTTCATTGGCATGGATTAGTGAAATATAATTTACTTTTTGAAGAGCTCACTTGTTGAACGAATATGAGCAAATAGTTCAGATCCAGGGAATAAAATTATGACAAACCATTATAAACTCTTAACTTTTATCCTATTCAAATATACTCTCATTAAAACATTAATTATTAGCATATACTTTAGGAACTATTAACCATTTTTTTCTTAATTTACTAAATGATAGAACTATTGGCTGACAATCCAGCATGTGTACATTGCTTGGTGACTGAGCGTATTTTAGACAGCCTTGAATGTTTTAATGGCAGTCTTCCATTTCCTATTGATCCAGAAGGTACAGTATATATATAAATATATATATAAAATTATGTTTAAATGTGGCATTGTTAAAGCTAATTCTAGCATATCTATTTTTTAACATTAACTCTGTTTAGAAAGTGACCCTTCATCAATGGACCATGACTATCTTGTGAGTATGGCTTAAATTTCATGCAAATTTACTTATTAAGGCTTTCATTGTTGAGAATTATTGATACAGCTTTGCTAGCATTTTAAATTGGCCTTAACTGGTCACATAATTTTGCTGTTTTGCTAGGTGTCCTTTGTCTATAAATGCTTTTTATTTCGTTCGTCAGGAACATTACCAGTCTTACAACGTTTTCCATTTGCCGTCAGTTGAAGTAGTTTGCGTATATGCTGAGCGTGATTACGGGTTTGTTGGCATAGATCATAAGGGTTTCAAGTGCTCCACATGCAATTATGATACACATGCTTGTAGTCACATCAAATTTCTGGAAGAAAAACTCAGTCAGGATGATGTTGATTTGCCTGACATTGTGTATGAAATGTATCACCAAGCAAAAAAGCAGCGGAAAGTTAATTGGAAACCTTATTGCCTATCCGATAAATCCATACAGTTCCAGCCACCAGTACACCTTCAACAGATATTTGGTAGTTCGTTTTACCAATCCCTACCACAGGAAAATGGAACATTGCATGTTGTCCCACGTAGTAGCGGAGTATGTGAAAGTTGCGGTTCCTACTGGAGTTTGCAAAACCCTGTCGAAGAAAATTGGATAGAGAAACTTCTTCTCCTTTATACAATGAATAAAGTTATCCGTGCACCAGTATGTATGCTCCCACCCTACTTCACTTTTGTTTGCATACACTGTACATGTATGTTTGTATGTTTGTATGTTTGTATGTTTATTGTATTCAAATCATTTCCGAAGAGAGTGTTTTACGCAAACTTAAGTAGCCAACATGCAACGGCTCTTTTGTTGGTGTAAATTTTATTTTTAAAATCTTTGGCTTAAATTTCATGCAAATCTACTTATCAAGGCTTTCAGGGTTGATAAATTATTGATACAGTTACTGTATGCTACACAATTAATCAGCTATTATTCAAAGGCTTTGAGACGTTGGGGGGGGGGGGCATTTGCCCCAATTCTCCTGCTTTCCCTTGTGTTCGCCGCTGGTGTTTGAAAAGCTATACTATGCATGGGTTTTCAATGTATTTGCCATACCGGCGTTTCTCTTTGTTTCAGTATTTTATTCAAGATGTTCAAATGATGATTGTGAGAACAAATTGATGGTTGGTGGTGAAGAAATTGGAGTCATCAACATGAAAAATTATTTGATTGCCCACGAAGTTCTTAGAGACTATATGTATCACTTCTTGTATGCAAGGTTTGCCGACATACTATACAGTAACGATGCTGTTCAATGTTCCTCTTATCTAAATGAAATGACTGCATTTTGTTAACGTGATCAAATAAATCCGTTGTGTTTCATTTTTTTGCTACTGCTTTAGTTGTAGTTTGTACGCCTATTTTGAAGTGTGGACCTCTCGGATGCAGGATGCTGATCCATCTCTTTGTGAATACCCATCATATAACCAACTACGTTATGCTTGGTATTCATATCTGAAGTTGACATTGATTACTCCGATGGGAGTTGTTGCCCAGTGTGTGGTCCTACGCCTGAAACAGTTGTGTGTGATGCCACCACAGTTTCGTTTCGACGTAAGATGGTACTACAAGAGAACATTGTCAACCCAACTGCCGAAAACATACACGAAGGAAGATAAGTATTTTATCTTTCACTTACACGTAGATAAAGGTAAATTTTAAAAAGAAAAAATGAGAATGGTTTCAAAAAATACAGTTCACTGTAGGAAATAACTTTAAAATCTACGATAAAACGTGGGACGAAACGTTTAAGTTCTTTTTTATAATTTAATGTGGTAGAATTGTCTACAGTGCTCGTGCTTTAAATAATTTACCGAAACTGACATCTACGATTTATATTTGCACATTTTAATACCTCGACGAGCTACTCTTGCGTGTATGTCTTAAAACGTTTACGCGCAGTTTTGTTATATCGTGATTCCTATTTCATACGGTCATCCTTTATTTCTGTGTAGAAAATAGAACAATACTGTATGAAGTAGCATAAAAATTTTATATTTATTCATATAATTTTTTTTACCTTCTATACTAGTTACAGAAGCTGTGTAATGATACCGACCAAAGCGTGCCGAATGCTTCTTCATCAGTTTATTTCTAGAGGCCAATTATCGACGACTGAAATGGAGAGCCTTCGTGAAATGTTACTTACCGCCTGTCCGTCTATTATTCCGTTTTTGGATTGGTTGACACGTGCTTATGACGATGTCAGTGAATCTCCACGTTCAGTTAAGATTCTTGTTAAGGCATTTGCCGCGAGTTCATCTGTATGTGGTTTTGTTCATCCATCTGAGACACTTCACACATTGTTGAACGAGATCGTTGGAGGACTCATTATCTCGCAGCATCCAAGCAAATTAGAATTACTGCAAGAAGAGTGCCCGTTGCTGTTCAATGCCTTTTCAGATATTGAGGAATCAACCTTCCCTAGAAGTTGGTACCCTATTTTAACGGATCTGATTAAGAAATCCTCGGAGCCATTTTCCACTGCGTCTTCATCATCACCACCACCTGTTTCTTCGGAACAACCATCAGGGCATCCACAAGAAATCGCATTCTTCCCTAATCTTCCAATTATTCGATCCAGAGGAGTGTATGCAGCAGATAAATACAGGAGAAGAGAGGATATCTGCACCAAGAATCATCCATCACATTCTTTGTTTTTACCTGGACTTTTCACCATTTTCTGTCCACATGGTAAATCATATAATTTTGTATTGCGTATTTTAACATTAAAACAACTTACTACTGTAGTAAGTGTGTATATAGTTGTGTAGATACATTTACGTACAATTTATCCTCTTTTTTTATTATTTCAGGAATAAACTATGGATTTGAAGTCATGCAAACCCGAGAATCTCCAAATGTTCCTTTCACGATATTTCGTACTCGTTTCCAGAATGGTTAGTCTTATCCAAATTAGTGATCCAAAAATCCGGGTTATAACAGAAAGTAATATGAGGAAGCAATCACGACAAACACCCTGACAAATAGGTCTTTAATTTTTAGCACCCAAAGTTATTGTGTACGACAACGCCTGCAATCTACACAGCTATTGCCTCAACAGGGACCCAGATTACTTCAAAAAAACAAAGTTTTTGGTCGATCGTTTTCACTGGAAGAATCATAGCGGTAAAATATTTTCAATTTATACGGTGTTTTCACATGGGTAGGCATTACTGAACACAAGTATAATTTTAAATATTTATTACGTCGCAGGTTGCTCTGAAGGATACAATATTGGTTCTTACCCTCAGTATGCAATGCTGAACAGTGAAGTGAATGAACAGGCGAACGCAACCTTAAAGCGTCTTCGAAATCAGCTGTCTTACATGACGCAGGATAACTTTGTCAGTCATTGCAAATTTCATTTCTGGTTTAGAAACAACAAAGCTATCCAACGCCTAATGTCAACCACGTAGTACGTATATTACGTGTCATTGAAACATCAACACTATCAGATGATATATTGAAAGTTTTTCTCTGATAACTTTCATTTGTCTGAGGTTTTAAATGGTTAAGAAATGGTAGCATGGTTGCCGTGTACAGGTTCAATTCCTGTATGCCATTAACCTAAAGTAAGCATACAGTACATTCCACCATGCATAGGTTATCACTAAGCAGGTTATGACAAATCATGTAAAAATTTTCTCAATATTAAGCTTAACGAAAGGTCCCAATTATTGATGTCTATAACCTTATAATTCCATGCCTTGGTTATCATGTCAAAAATTTTGTCAACATAACCACGTTTCTTCTTTTTACAAAAGTTTAAGTCAGAAATATCATACACCTGCAAAGGCTGCGATGGTTGATGTCTATAATCTTATATAACCATGCCGTGGTTATCATGTCAAAAATTTTGTCAACATAACCACGTTTCTTCTTTTTACAAAAGTTTAAGTCAGAAATATCATACACCTGCAAAGGCTGCGATGGTTGATGTCTATGTATAACGTGGTTATGTTGACAAAATTTTTGACATGATAACCACGGCATGGTTATATAAGATTATAGACATCAACCATCGCAGCCTTTGCAGGTGTATGATATTTCTGACTTAAACTTTTGTAAAAAGAAGAAACGTGGTTATGTTGACAAAATTTTTGACATGATAACCACGGCATGGTTATATAAGATTATAGACATCAACCATCGCAGCCTTTGCAGGTGTATGATATTTCTGACTTAAACTTTTGTAAAAAGAAGAAACGTGGTTATGTTGACAAAATTTTTGACATGATAACCACGGCATGGTTATATAAGATTATAGACATCAACCATCGCAGCCTTTGCAGGTGTATGATATTTCTGACTTAAACTTTTGTAAAAAGAAGAAACGTGGTTATGTTGACAAAATTTTTGACATGATAACCACGGCATGGTTATATAAGATTATAGACATCAACCATCGCAGCCTTTGCAGGTGTATGATATTTCTGACTTAAACTTTTGTAAAAAGAAGAAACGTGGTTATGTTGACAAAATTTTTGACATGATAACCAAGGCATGGTTATATAAGATTATAGACATCAACCATCGCAGCCTTTGCAGGTGTATGATATTTCTGACTTAAACTTTTGTAAAAAGAAGAAACGTGGTTATGTTGACAAAATTTTTGACATGATAACCACGGCATGGTTATATAAGATTATAGACATCAACCATCGCAGCCTTTGCAGGTGTATGATATTTCTGACTTAAACTTTTGTAAAAAGAAAAACGTGGTTATGTTGACAAAATTTTTGACATGATAACCACGGCATGGTTATATAAGATTATAGACATCAACCATCGCAGCCTTTGCAGGTGTATGATATTTCTGACTTAAACTTTTGTAAAAAGAAGAAACGTGGTTATGTTGACAAAATTTTTGACATGATAACCAGGCATGGTTATAGATTATAGACATCAAGCAGCCTTTGCAGGTGTATGATATGACTTAATTTGTAAAAGACGTTATGACTTACATCGTAATTGGTTATAGACATTAATTTTCGTTAAGCAATATGAGAAAATTTTTACATGATTTGTCATAACCTGCTTAGTGATAACCTATGCATGGTGGAATGTACTGTATGCTTACTTTAGGTTAATGGCATACAGGAATTGAACCTGTACACGGCAACCATGCTACCATTTCTTAACCATTTAAAACCTCAGACAAATGAAAGTTATCAGAGAAAAACTTTCAATATATCATCATTGATAGTGTTGATGTTTCAATGACACGTAATATACGTACTACGTGGTTGACATTAGGCGTTGGATAGCTTGTTGTTTCTAAACCAGAAATGAAATTTGCAATGACTGACAAAGTTATCCTGCGTCATGTAAGACAGCTGATTTCGAAGACGCTTTAAGGTTGCGTTCGCCTGTTCATTCACTTCACTGTTCAGCATTGCATACTGAGGGTAAGAACCAATATTGTATCCTTCAGAGCAACCTGCGACGTAATAAATATTTAAAATTATACTTGTGTTCAGTAATGCCTACCCATGTGAAAACACCGTATAAATTGAAAATATTTTACCGCGATGATTCTTCCAGTGAAAACGATCGACCAAAAACTTTGTTTTTTTGAAGTAATCTGGGTCCCTGTTGAGGCAATAGCTGTGTAGATTGCAGGCGTTGTCGTACACAATAACTTTGGGTGCTAAAAATTAAAGACCTATTTGTCAGGGTGTTTGTCGTGATTGCTTCCTCATATTACTTTCTGTTATAACCCGGATTTTTGGATCACTAATTTGGATAAGACTAACCATTCTGGAAACGAGTACGAAATATCGTGAAAGGAACATTTGGAGATTCTCGGGTTTGCATGACTTCAAATCCATAGTTTATTCCTGAAATAATAAAAAAAGAGGATAAATTGTACGTAAATGTATCTACACAACTATATACACACTTACTACAGTAGTAAGTTGTTTTAATGTTAAAATACGCAATACAAAATTATATGATTTACCATGTGGACAGAAAATGGTGAAAAGTCCAGGTAAAAACAAAGAATGTGATGGATGATTCTTGGTGCAGATATCCTCTCTTCTCCTGTATTTATCTGCTGCATACACTCCTCTGGATCGAATAATTGGAAGATTAGGGAAGAATGCGATTTCTTGTGGATGCCCTGATGGTTGTTCCGAAGAAACAGGTGGTGGTGATGATGAAGACGCAGTGGAAAATGGCTCCGAGGATTTCTTAATCAGATCCGTTAAAATAGGGTACCAACTTCTAGGGAAGGTTGATTCCTCAATATCTGAAAAGGCATTGAACAGCAACGGGCACTCTTCTTGCAGTAATTCTAATTTGCTTGGATGCTGCGAGATAATGAGTCCTCCAACGATCTCGTTCAACAATGTGTGAAGTGTCTCAGATGGATGAACAAAACCACATACAGATGAACTCGCGGCAAATGCCTTAACAAGAATCTTAACTGAACGTGGAGATTCACTGACATCGTCATAAGCACGTGTCAACCAATCCAAAAACGGAATAATAGACGGACAGGCGGTAAGTAACATTTCACGAAGGCTCTCCATTTCAGTCGTCGATAATTGGCCTCTAGAAATAAACTGATGAAGAAGCATTCGGCACGCTTTGGTCGGTATCATTACACGGCTTCTGTAACTAGTATAGAAGGTAAAAAAAATTGTATGAATAAATATAAAATTTTTATGCTACTTCATACAGTATTGTTCTATTTTCTACACAGAAATAAAGGATGACCGTATGAAATAGGAATCACGATATAACAAAACTGCGCGTAAACGTTTTAAGACATACACGCAAGAGTAGCTCGTCGAGGTATTAAAATGTGCAAATATAAATCGTAGATGTCAGTTTCGGTAAATTATTTAAAGCACGAGCACTGTAGACAATTCTACCACATTAAATTATAAAAAAGAACTTAAACGTTTCGTCCCACGTTTTATCGTAGATTTTAAAGTTATTTCCTACAGTGAACTGTATTTTTTGAAACCATTCTCATTTTTTCTTTTTAAAATTTACCTTTATCTACGTGTAAGTGAAAGATAAAACTTATCTTCCTTCGTGTATGTTTTCGGCAGTTGGGTTGACAATGTTCTCTTGTAGTACCATCTTACGTCGAAACGAAACTGTGGTGGCATCACACACAACTGTTTCAGGCGTAGGACCACACACTGGGCAACAACTCCCATCGGAGTAATCAATGTCCAACAACTTCAGATATGAATACCAAGCATAACGTAGTTGGTTATATGATGGGTATTCACAAAGAGATGGATCAGCATCCTGCATCCGAGAGGTCCACACTTCAAAATAGGCGTACAAACTACAACTAAAGCAGTAGCAAAAAAATGAAACACAACGGATTTATTTGATCACGTTAACAAAATGCAGTCATTTCATTTAGATAAGAGGAACATTGAACAGCATCGTTACTGTATAGTATGTCGGCAAACCTTGCATACAAGAAGTGATACATATAGTCTCTAAGAACTTCGTGGGCAATCAAATAATTTTTCATGTTGATGACTCCAATTTCTTCACCACCAACCATCAATTTGTTCTCACAATCATCATTTGAACATCTTGAATAAAATACTGAAACAAAGAGAAACGCCGGTATGGCAAATACATTGAAAACCCATGCATAGTATAGCTTTTCAAACACCAGCGGCGAACACAAGGGAAAGCAGGAGAATTGGGGCAAATGCCCCCCCCCCCCAACGTCTCAAAGCCTTTGAATAATAGCTGATTAATTGTGTAGCATACAGTAACTGTATCAATAATTTATCAACCCTGAAAGCCTTGATAAGTAGATTTGCATGAAATTTAAGCCAAAGATTTTAAAAAATAAAATTTACACCAACAAAAGAGCCGTTGCATGTTGGCTACTTAAGTTTGCGTAAAACACTCTCTTCGGAAATGATTTGAATACAATAAACATACAAACATACAAACATACAAACATACATGTACAGTGTATGCAAACAAAAGTGAAGTAGGGTGGGAGCATACATACTGGTGCACGGATAAACTTTATTCATTGTATAAAGGAGAAGAAGTTTCTCTATCCAATTTTCTTCGACAGGGTTTTGCAAACTCCAGTAGGAACCGCAACTTTCACATACTCCGCTACTACGTGGGACAACATGCAATGTTCCATTTTCCTGTGGTAGGGATTGGTAAAACGAACTACCAAATATCTGTTGAAGGTGTACTGGTGGCTGGAACTGTATGGATTTATCGGATAGGCAATAAGGTTTCCAATTAACTTTCCGCTGCTTTTTTGCTTGGTGATACATTTCATACACAATGTCAGGCAAATCAACATCATCCTGACTGAGTTTTTCTTCCAGAAATTTGATGTGACTACAAGCATGTGTATCATAATTGCATGTGGAGCAC
Source organism: Dendronephthya gigantea (assembly GCF_004324835.1). Taxonomy (NCBI): domain Eukaryota; kingdom Metazoa; phylum Cnidaria; class Anthozoa; order Malacalcyonacea; family Nephtheidae; genus Dendronephthya; species Dendronephthya gigantea. Next base: position 982 of record NW_021163652.1, on the reverse strand, counting down.
TTGAAACCCTTATGATCTATGCCAACAAACCCGTAATCACGCTCAGCATATACGCAAACTACTTCAACTGACGGCAAATGGAAAACGTTGTAAGACTGGTAATGTTCCTGACGAACGAAATAAAAAGCATTTATAGACAAAGGACACCTAGCAAAACAGCAAAATTATGTGACCAGTTAAGGCCAATTTAAAATGCTAGCAAAGCTGTATCAATAATTCTCAACAATGAAAGCCTTAATAAGTAAATTTGCATGAAATTTAAGCCATACTCACAAGATAGTCATGGTCCATTGATGAAGGGTCACTTTCTAAACAGAGTTAATGTTAAAAAATAGATATGCTAGAATTAGCTTTAACAATGCCACATTTAAACATAATTTTATATATATATTTATATATATACTGTACCTTCTGGATCAATAGGAAATGGAAGACTGCCATTAAAACATTCAAGGCTGTCTAAAATACGCTCAGTCACCAAGCAATGTACACATGCTGGATTGTCAGCCAATAGTTCTATCATTTAGTAAATTAAGAAAAAATGGTTAATAGTTCCTAAAGTATATGCTAATAATTAATGTTTTAATGAGAGTATATTTGAATAGGATAAAAGTTAAGAGTTTATAATGGTTTGTCATAATTTTATTCCCTGGATCTGAACTATTTGCTCATATTCGTTCAACAAGTGAGCTCTTCAAAAAGTAAATTATATTTCACTAATCCATGCCAATGAAACATTTAATAGATGTGTTTGAAGTTCAAACCTGAGATCAAACTTTCACTTCACCCAAACAACTTCATAACTACATACTAATAAGTGGCACTAAGTTGTAAGGGTATTTAGAGTCAATTTCAGGTCACTTTCAATCACGTCAGACCAAATAAGCACTTACGTTGATTGTAATGTTCTTTAATACTGATGTGAAGTGAGTTTATTATTTTACTCCTGGCAGGATTACATGAACATTGATACACCCAATTC
>NW_021163651.1:0-29852 GCF_004324835.1 Dendronephthya gigantea | reverse complement strand
TTTAATTAGGAACTTACAGCTTGAAAAAATTCATTGTTTACTTATGTATTTTTACAAGTGTAATATGTTAAGGATTCCAAACCTAAAAAAAAAAAAAAACAATATTAAGCACATTTGCATATCAAAAGAAAGCTTAGAAAACAAGCTTTCTAATGATATGCCTTTCATTGCCAATGAGTCAATATACATAGTCAGTTGTAACAGAATTTGAAGTGTATATTTTCTATAATTTAACGGTCAAGTATCATAAGGATTTCTAATCTAAAACAAAAGAAAACAACATTAAGCAACATAATGCATATCAAAAGCTTTGAAAATAAGCTTTCTAATGATGTGCCTTTCATTGCAATGAGTAAATATATAGTCAGTTGTAACAGGATTTGAAGTGTATTTTTTCTATAATTTAACGGTCAAGTATCATAAGGATTTCTAATGTAAAAACAAAAGAAATAACATTAAGCAACATAATGCATATCAAAAGAAAGCCTAGAAAATAAGCTTTCTAATGATGTGCCTTTCATTGCAAATGAGTAAATATATAGTCAGTTGTAACAGGATTTAAAGTGTATTTTTTCTCTAATTTAACGGTCAAGTATCATAAGGATTTGTAATATAAAAACAAATGGAAACACATTAAGCAACATAATGCATATCAAAACAAAGCTTAGAAAATAAGCTTTCTAATGATGTGCCTTTCATTGCAAATGAGTAAATATATAGTCAGTTGTAACAGGATTTAAAGTGTATTTTTCTCTAATTTAACGGTCAAGTATCATAAGGATTTCTAATATAAAACAAAAGGAAACAACATTAAGCAACATAATGCATATCAAAACAAAGCTTAGAAAATAAGCTTTCTAATGATGTTCCTTTCATTGCAAATGAGTAAATATATAGTCAGTTGTAACAGGATTTAAAGTGTATTTTTTCTCTAATTTAACGGTCAAGTATCATAAGGATTTCTAATATAAAACAAATGGAAAGATTATTTGGCAACATAATGTATATCAAAAGAAAGCTTAGGAAATAAGCTTTCTAATGATGTGCCTTTCAATTGCCAATGAGTAAATATATAGTCAGTTGTAAGAGAATTTGAAGTGTATTTTTTCTCTAATTTAACGGTCAAGTATCATAAGGATTTCTAATATAAAAACAAATGGAAAGATTATTTAGCAACATAATGTATATCAAAAGAAAGCTTAGGAAATAAGCTTTCTAATGATGTGCCTTTCAATTGCCAATGAGTAAATATATAGTCAGTTGTAAGAGAATTTGAAGTGTATTTTCTGTGTAATTTACCTATCATACAGATTTCAAAATATAGCTTAGAAAATAGGCTTCTAATGATGTGCCTTTCATTGCAAATGAGTAAATATATGGTCAGTTGTAACAGGATTTAAAGTGTATTTTTTCTCTAAATTAACGGTCAAGTATCATAAGGATTCTAATATAAAAACAAAAAGGAAACAACATTAAGCAACATAATGCATATCAAAACAAAGCTTAGAAAATACGCTTTCTAATGATGTGCCTTTCATTGCAAATGAGTAAATATTTAGTCAGTTGTAACAGGATTTGAAGTGTATTTTTTCTATAATTTAATGGTCAAGTATCATACAGATTTCAAATCTAAAAACAAATGGAAACATTATTTAGCAACATAATGTATATCAAAAGAAAGCTTAGGAAAGAAGCTTTCTAATGATGTGCCTTTCAATGGCCAATGAGTAAATATATAGTCAGTTGTAAGAGAATTTGAAGTGTATTTTCTGTGTTTTTACCTATCATACAGATTTCAAAATATAAAAACAAAAGGAAATAAAATTAAGCAACATAATTCATATCGAAACAAAGGTTAGGAAACAAGCTTTTTAATGATGTGCTTGTCTTTGCTATTCAAGAAATACATAATGAGTTGTAATAGAACATAAAATGTGTTTTGCCTGTATTTTTTAACTGCAAAATATCGTACAGATTTCTAAATCGAGAAATAGAAGGAAACATTCGGGAAAAAAATGCATATTGAAAAAAGCTTAGCAAAAATGCTTCCTAATGGTGTGCTTTTTATTACAAAATGACGCTAGAGATGGGGTTGTTTTTTCATTTCAATATTCATTTTATTTTCGGGAGCCATCTTGAATTTTCGGCTGGCGCCTTTTTCTCCGATTTTGTTGTTGTTTCAGTTTGAAACGGGAAAAGCGTTACGAACTGCGCGAAGAAAAAGTTCTATTACTCAAGTGATTGTTGGCATAACATCGATATTTTCGAAGAAAAAGCTTTATAAGGTTAGAAAGGTTATAAACAAATACTTTTGGTAGTTGCTAAGGTTTGAAAGTAATTTTAATCAAGTTTCATATTTTGGTTGCATATCGCTTTGTTTACATAACAAAGCGCTAGTATCGAAGTCGATATTTGCGGCTGAAATACTACAAGTAAACATTTTTTTGGAATCTTATATAGGCTGAGCTTACACTAAAGGTTTTTTGGAATATTACATTGTTGATTTTGTTCAAAATACTAAAAAATATTGTGATAACGTACTTTGTCAAACCTTCCATACAATACTATATTAAACTATTCTACAACATATTTTGACACAGTTTATTATCTGAACGTCGTTGCTTACAGTGTCTGTAACACATGATTCATATACTGCTTATAAAATTTTGAATGTTCATTTGTTTTATCGACGGGAAATTTAGGTACTTTCTCAAACATATACACAAATTAAAATTGCATTGTTAAACCTTTACTTGTAAGCTGCCAAGCTTGTTATTTATGCATTGATATTACAAAGGGTTATTCATTAGCTGGACTCTATTGCTTTGAAACATATGCAATTTTAGCTTTTCAAATCACTGCTTTGAAGCTTACAATTGAGATATTTAAAATACTTACTGTTAAACAAAAAGTTTGTAATAAAACTTTTTGAGTGAATATTATCTGCACGTGAGTAACACAATAACCATGGCTAGAGCATGGGCACCTTCTGTTGACAGCAGTCATAATGCATATAGAACAACATCCCTTGTGTTCAACTACAAAAACCTGTCAACAAAGATAGCCTCATTTCAACATGACACACTCTTGCGAAAAACGAAAGAAATGAATGACCAACACAAATTCTTCACTCAGCGGCAATTCATATCACCTCAAACAGATGCTTTTGGTTCAGATGCAATCACTTCCATTTCATCAGCTTTGCAATACTGGGCTGAGAATAGCAGCTTTTATGTTTGCCAGCACTGTAACTCTATCTTATCAGTTAAATGCCATACAACTTTATCAAAAGGCCAAACCCTAACAAGAGAACAAAGTGCCAATGTCTCAAACAGCGCTACATTGTGCCAAGAATGCATGATATCCTCACCAGTTGTTAGACCTTTCAAAAGAGTGTTTACATGCACTACGGCCATTTGATCTTCACTGTGGCAACTACAAAAGACAAAAACATGGCTATAGAGTTAAAACAGGTATGATAGAACTCTTGCCTTCTCGGAAGCCTATCTTAGAAAAACAATGTGATCTGCCTGACGCTTAGGACCGTCGAAAGTGTCGTGTTGCATATGAATATCTCATGTCATCTAGTAACTCATCTTATGCCCATTTTGTTGAGTTAAGAGACGAAATTCTTGAAAATGAAGCCACATTTAATTTTTCATTAACCGTTGGAATAGAATGTGCATTATGGCCAAATATTTATCTATTCACGAGTTCGTGTGAGTCCACACTTTCTGGAAAGCAAACTCGACTGAGTTCTAAAATTGCTTTTTGTACAAAACTGTTTTCTGAAATTGCAGATTATGCACTGCATTTTGATTTGCTACAATGGCAATACGACCGAGCACTTTATGAGGTTGTTAGTGGTGCTATTAATACTGCACGTTTTACCAAATGCTCACCAGCACGAGCTCTTGATTCAAAATCTTTCTCTCTGATGTATTGGCAATGGCAGCACAGGTATTTACTTGATGCAGTAGATCAATTTGGTCTTCCCGATGCATTCATAACAATAAGCCCATATGAGTGGTCTTTTCCTTTTGCTAAATGGCTGTCCCGTATACGACAATCTACAGGAATGGGTCCAACACAGTTACCAACATATGAAACATACAATATAACACACACGTTAGAACAATTAGTTCGAGGCTATTTCTGTGGCTCTACTAGTCAAAAATGCACCCAGCACGTCTTTAGTTACAACAAACTTTCAAATTTCAAAAACGTAAAGACCTTTTTTTATCGTTTTGAATTTCAACAACGAGGAACTGTTCACCTGCACATGCTTGTCTGGCTAAAAGATATTGCGCAGACACAACATCCATTTTTTCGCGCAGATATCCCACATTCACATCCTGAGTTAGCATACCTAGTGCACAAATTGCAACAATCAGATAAAAAATCTCACTGTCTCAAACTTCAGTATGAAGACTCATTCTTTCGCATTGAAGATGGTAAAAAGGTGCACCATCTCAAACATCCAGCGGAGGAGTTTGCAATAAATTTACGGGCATATATTGCTACAGTCTTGCCAGCACTGAAATGTAAAATGGACTATCAGACAACTGATGGCGTTTCTATGCTGCTTCGTTATGTTACATTTTACGTAGCTAAATCACAAGACTCCACAACAATTGATAGCATGTACTCCTATGAACTTGAAGGTAGACAAGCAGCAGTATGTTATCTAATGCGAAACGTACCTGCTGAGCCGGAAATGTGCTTTTTCTTATTTTCTAAAAAGATAGCATGGAGTAGCAGTCGAACAAAAAGATTTATTGTTCCTATCAGTGAAAATGCTTCAAACGACAAAACAGTTCAGAAATACTGGCAATGCCACAAAGATTATGATAGTCTTAGCATGACTGAATGGCTTCGTCTTTTTGACAGGAACAAACCAAATCCAAAACCATACAAACAAGGCTCACACTTTGGCACAAAAATTTTGTCCATTTTTAACAATGAGTATTTTTTCCAGTACATGTTGCTACACTTTCCTCATAGGGACATAAATGGACTACATCATCCCAATCATGAACAACTTCCAGAGCAGTTACAATGGTATGCTGCAGCTGCTCACCATTTTTCTGATCTTTGGACGAATGAATTAAAGCTTAGGTCTTTCTTGCTCACTCAGGGACATCGAGACTTTTATATTGCAACAATTTTGTCCCATGTTGCAAGTTTGCGTGATTTATTTTTTCTTTTGCAAATGCAAATAATTAGGGCAGAACAGTAACAAGCTGTTGAAGTCTCTAACTCCAGTCACTTTCCCCTTGATGGATGCCAACTAGCTCTTGTACGACACATTGAAAATTCTCTATCTCTAAGGGACCAGTTTTATAACAACCATTATCAGGCTGCATATGAAAATAACTTGAGAGAAAGTGACAGCACAAGTGATAGTGATAGTGAAGGTGACAGTGATTTAGATTATGATTCTCATATGCCACATCAAGATGAACAACCATCTCACTTTTTGAATAGGTCGCAAAGAGCACAAACTGCTCACAATGACATCCAATGGCAACAACCAGTCTTGCTAATTGGCAAAGCAGGTTCAGGAAAAACTGAAGCGATATGTCACTGTGTTCGAAACGCTCACCGCAATGATCAAAATGTGCTTGCAGCTGCGCCAACTGGTTTTCTAACAATTCATTTCTGTGCAATCTTACCTGACGAGGTTACTTGCGACACAGTACATTCTGTTTTTCACATCCCTGTAGATCCGACTGAAGATGCTTCAACAAATTGGGCAATTTCTGAATATCACGTACTGATTATTGACGAGATAGCTATGATATCAGACAAAAATTTCCGACATATTTTGAGTACACTGAGCCGGTTGATTTTCCGACCAGTGTTGCTTGTCTGTGGGGACAACGCACAACAGCAACCTTTTGAAAAATCCCAAAATGTCACTCATATTGTAAATAGCCCATTAAATAACCAAGCATTTGTCTCTTCTGCCTATTCCTTCATGCTCAGAGGACAACATAGAGTCGGTGATCCAGAATATTTGGCATTCCTGGATCATATTAGATATTGGGTTCCTATGAGTCATTGTTAAATTGAATACAAGAAGGACGTGTCCTTTGCCCCAGCGGCACAGTCGATCCTCAAAAAAAATGCAAGCATTCCAAGTCCACCCCGATTGCATGATTTTAACATTCACTAACAATGCAGCAAATAGCATTAACTGCCTGGTTGTATCCCACTTGTTTTCGAACAAAGAGCCAATTGCTCATTTGCAACTGGATAGTGACACCAATGTAACACCAATTTATAAAGGCATGAGAGTAATGATTACTCAGAACCGTGATAAAGCACATAATATAGTAAATGGACAAATGGCAATTGTTGAGATGTGCCAAAATTCTACTGTTTTACTAAGACTGCCAGCAGGAGGTCTAATTGCAACATACCCTGTCACATGTCAGTTGCCAACTGGCACAAGGACTTATCATCCATTCCGTATTGCATATGCCAATACGATATGCAAAGCTCAAGGTCAAACTTTACAAAAAATAATTTTGTGGTTTGATATTGACCACATTCCACCAGGTACAGCGTATGTTGCTCTCTCGCGAGTCAGAAGACTAAGTGATATCTTTTTCCTTACACCACTAAATAGTACCTTCTTCAAACCAGTGTCACAGCCATAATAAGGCAGGTTTTCCTGCGAGAGGTTATATTATCGCCATAATACGATTTTTTTACACAATAATAGTGAAACTCATTACTTACTAACCGCTAGTTTTGACTTGGTGTTCAGCAGGTCATTAGCTGACACTTACAGTCTTGCAAATTCAGTGAAATGCATTTACGCAATATATTGTTAAATATATAAAGCGTTCAAATGTTTCTGCTATGTACTTGTATTTTCAAAACATTTCACTGCCTCATTTAAAGTTTTAATAATGAAAACAATATTCTAAGACACAGACGAGCTTTCATTTGAGAACTGAAAAACTTTGAACAACTTGACAATACAAATACAATAAAATTCACAATCAACCAATCAATTAACTCAAAGCATAGAATCACCTTATCAAAACAATTTAATATCTTGTAATGCTAATAAATGTTCTTTGTTATTCACAGATGTACAACTTTCCATCAAACTTCCTAAAGCCATATGGGAAAGCCAGTACAGCACCGGATGAAGACACAATACAGCGCCGAATAAACCCGGTGTCTTGTGAATGGTTGCTCCGTCCACGCGTAGCAATGAGTTAATTTTCTGACACTCTCGTCGAGAACTTGAGAATGCTAAAAACTGAAAACTCCTCATTGATCAAAAAGTCGAAGTTCGCTGCCATATTTGACTCGATGCAACCCTTCCTCAACGCAATGAAAGCTTTGAACACCAAGTCAGAAGAAACGCCAACAGAAGCGGATGTCAACACAGTAATGTCGTCATTATATGATGACGACAATGCCCTCGACCAGGTGGTTGATCAGATTTTTCATCTTGGTGGTGCAATGTACACTACAGCAATACAATACATTGTAGCCCAATCGATCATATCTCTACCAGCCAAATATGCTGACAAGCTGGTTACTGATGACCAAAGCTCCAAGGGATTCAAGAAAGGGAAAAATGTGAAGGCATTGCAACGCTTCTTACACGAGCAGTGTCTTGAAGGGGGAGATAACAGCGGGCTGCAAACCACCAGTGGCCCACCCAGGAGGTCTCTTCTTCAAGAACTACAAGGGCAACAACACAGCAACACAACACACCAGCCAGAGGACAGTACAGAAGAATGCGAGCGACAAGCCGACCAACTGCAGCAAAATGAGGACGACGGATCAGGGTCAAAAAAGCGCAAAAAGAGCAAGAAGCTGAAGAAACAAAACAAGAAACAGAAAGTAAACGAGGATTTAGGGTGCATCCCAACACCGGTCAAATAAAGCAACATCTTAACGTGAACCTCAAAACACTTTATGAAAATTTTTTTTGTTAAACGATGGCGAAACATTGGAAACACACATCTTAACATAATATATATCATATATTATAAATAAACTTGTACTGGTATTGGTTTAAAATAAATGCGTTTTTCAGTTCCCACCTTGTTGTTTCCAAATCTTGAGCGAACGTTGGAGATCGATGCGATGCAGGACAGTTTGAAATAGTTCTACCTCTTTTATTATGCAGAAAATTTCGCCTCAGCAATTTGCACACTGTTTCATTTGACTGATGCTATTGAAATAAAAGCAACATTCTAACGTGAACCTCAAAACACTTTATTATTAAAATTTTTTTGCTAAACGATGTCGAAACATTGAAGGACACAAACATAATATATCATAACATAATTATATATCATATATTATAAACAAACTCGTAAAACCAATTGGTTCAAATAAATTACCTTTCAAGGTTCCCACCTTGTTGTTTCCAAATCTTGAGCGAACGTTGGAGATCGATGCGATGCAGAACTTAAAATCTTTTTGTTAAACGATGTCGAAACATTGAAGACACACATGAAAATATCATAATATAATATATATATCATATATTATAAACAATGCGTAAAACAATTTGGTTCCAAGTAAATGAGCTTTTCAGTAGTTCCCACCTTGTTGTTTCCAAATCTTGAGCGAACGTTGGAGATCGATCCGATGGACATATTCTACATCTTTTATTATGCAGAGAACTTTGCCGCATTAAGTTGGACACTGTTACTATTTACTACTTTATTCATATATAAATATTGAAATCTGTTTTTTATTATATGAAAATCATTACACTCAAATTTTTCACAAAATATTCCAATGCATTATAAACCTTTAACAGCAGACATATTCATAGAGTTAGGGAGGGACGGGTTGGGCATAACTGCATTGGACAGCAATCAACCACAAGTTATTTCATCTATGAAGTACACTTGATGTCATCATGACATAAGTATGCTATTATTATTACAAGATTTCAGTATGGTAATCATATTGATCATTCTGATCTAATTTCATATATATATTATAACTTTTCTGAAACTTTGCAACCTATTGATTTTTTTTGCTCAAAAGGTAGCTATACAAGAGTGATTTACAAAAAAAATACAACAAGGCCTGGTGAAGCTAACCTGCGGATTTGACGCGTCATTGAAAAATCCTTCGCATTGACCTAAATCAAAATCGGTTTTTCAGAGTGTGCTATAAGATGTCATGTTTGATCTGTGAGACTCATTTTATATTTCTAAGATAGGCAAACATAGTGACTATCAGTTGTGGAAATATCCGGTGTATCTGATTAAACGACTAGATTTTACAGGGAATTAAAAATGGGAAATATTTCATGTTTTTTTTCCAAAAAAGGATTTTTTTAAATTTAAAAATCTGTAAAATATTCCCAATTAATTTTCAAAGCAAAAAACTTTGCATAGTGCTAGACAATATACTGCTAAATAACATTTGTGAAAATTGTTAAGTTGCACTAAATTTTACAAGAGTTACAGGCCATTGAAATTTCCCATTTTACGTCATTTTTTTCTCAGGCTGGCAGACGTCTGCGTTTCAGGAGCTGTAAGATTCGACAACGAATTTGGGCGAAGATAAACATTACATATTCGGAATCTGTGTTATGTAAGCTTTCTATCTATGGCAGTTTCATAAATTTTGAAGCCGTTTTTTGGTGTTTACTTCGCTCGTACTTCAACGCACATTTAACGTACATCATTATATGCGATTCGAATCTCAGGCTCGCAGACGTCTGCGTTTCAGGAGCTGTAAGATTCGACAACGAATTTAGGCCAGGATAAAAATTACATATTCGGAATCTGTGTTATGTATGCTTTCTATCGATAGCAGTTTCATAAATTTTGATGCCGTTTTTTGGTGTTTACTTCGCTCGTACTTCAACGCACATTTAACGTACATCATTATATGCGATTTCGAATCTCAGGCTCGCAGACGTCTGCGTTTCAGGAGCTGTAAGATTCGACAACGAATTTAGGCCAGGATAAAAATTACATATTCGGAATCTGTGTTATGTAAGCTTTCTATCGATAGCAGTTTCATAAATTTTGATGCCGTTTTTTGGTGTTTACTTCGCTCGTACTTCAACGCGCATTTAACGTACATCATTATATGCGATTTCGAATCTCAGGCTGGCAGACGTCTGCGTTTCAGTAGCTGTAAGATTCGACAACGAATTTGGGCCAGGATAAAAATTACATATTCTGAATCTGTGTTTTGCAAGCTTTCTATCGATAGCAGTTTCATAAATTTTGAAGCCGTTTTTTGGTGTTTACTTTGCTCGTACTTCAACGCACATTTAACGTACATCATTATATGCGATTTCGAATCTGAGGCTCGAAGACATCTGCGTTTCAGGAGCTGTAAGATTCTACAACGAATTTAGGCCAGGATAAAAATTACATATTCGGAATCTGTGTTATGTAAGCTTTCTATCGATAGCAGTTTCATAAATTTTGAAGCCGTTTTTTGGTGTTTACTTCGCTCGTACTTCAACGCACATTTAACGTACATCATTATATGCGATTTCGAATCTCAGGCTCGCAGACGTCTGCGTTTCAGGAGCTGTAAGATTCGACAACGAATTTAGGCCAGGATAAAAATTACATATTTGGAATCTGTGTTATGTAAGCTTTCTATCGATAGCAGTTTCATAAATTTTGAAGCCGTTTGTTGGTGTTTACTTTGCTCGTACTTCAACGCGCATTTAATGTACATCATTATATGTGATTTCGAATCTCAGGCTGGCAGACGTCTGCGTTTCAGGAGCTGTAAGATTCGACAACGAATTTAGGCCAGGATAAAAATTACATATTCGGAATCTGTGTTATGTAAGCTTTCTATCGATAGCAGTTTCATAAATTTTGAAGCCGTTTTTTGGTGTTTACTTCGCTCGTACTTCAACGCACATTTAACGTACATCATTATATGCGATTTCGAATCTCAGGCTCGCAGACGTCTGCGTTTCAGGAGCTGTAAGATTCGACAACGAATTTAGGCCAGGATAAAAATTACATATTCGGAATCTGTGTTATGTAAGCTTTGTATCGATAGCAGTTTCATAAATTTTGAAGCCGTTTTTTGGTGTTTACTTCGCTTGTACTTCAACGCGCATTTAATGTACATCATTATATGCGATTTCGAATCTCAGGCTGGCAGACGTCAGTGTTTCAGGAGCTGTAAGATTCGACAACGAATTTGGGCCAGGATAAAAATTACATATTCGGAATCTGTGTTATGTACACTTTCTATCGATAGCAGTTTCATAAATTTTGAAGCCGTTTTTTGGTGTTTACTTCGCTCGTACTTCAAAACGCATTTAACGTACATCATTATATGCGATTTCGAATCTCAGGCTGGCAGACGTCAGCGTTTCTAGAGCTGTAAGATTCCACAACGAATTTGGGCCAAGATAAAAATTACATATTCGGAATCTGCGTTATGGAAGCTTTCTATCGATAGCAGTTTCATAAATTTTGAAGCCGTTTTTGTGGGTAGCCTGCGCATGCGCGGCTAACCACTATGTAGTCGAAAAAGTGTCCGGATGTATGGAACACCGCGGAAAAACGTCTGCGCACGCGCCGAAATATCAAAATATGATGGTAAATCTAAATCTCAACTTTTGGAACAAAACATGCCCATTATTTGATAAAATATAAGTTAGGAAAAGGCACAAGTATACAAGACGGCCAGACAGAACATAAATTAAAAGTCTTCTAGCATTTAGAGTATCGAACGAACTGGAATTCACGGTAAATTTTCCTTTTTTTACGGGGTGGTTTTAGAATATTTTTCGAAAACAAAAGTTTAAACCTAAAAGTTAAGAAAACACGCGGAAAGTTAAGCTTTCTAATCTATTTAAATTGTAAAATACATCTTAATTTTCAATTATTGAGAACACGGCAAACGTCTCGTATCTGGCGACATATTTTTTTTTAATAAAACGTGTCTAAATTAAAAGTTCGGAAACTGTCGTTGCTTATTTGATAAACAAAATGTTTGAGACGAAAAATTTGTTAACAGTCACCTTTTACAGGTGTTTTTGTAGGATGCCACTTCTAGGACTCTCTGGACGTTTTTTCTCTTAGTTTCTATAATGCAGTGTTTATTTATGTCCTCGAAATATGGATTTGAAGACACGAATGAAATCACTCCTTTTTACCGCCATTTTTAGCCTTCGGAAACGTTCGGAACCGCTTTTTAATTATTTTTAATCTCACTTACAGGCAGAGTTGACGCGTGCGCAGACGTTTTTCCGCGGTGTTGATGTATGGATGTTTGTGGGTGCCACATCTTCGGCAATAGCCGGATATACGAAAGATGACGAACGGTACGTTCGTTTTACGATTGCCTATAGTTTTTCTACTTCTGGAAAATTTCGTTGTTTTCGAAGGACCGAAGCAACCGAAGTCCCGTAAATACGTTTGTAGTTTGTCAAATTTTAAAGCGAAGGTGAGTACTTTAAAGTTTGTGTATTTTTGTGACACTTGTTATTTTTATCGCTCGTTTTCTACCGTGCTCGAGGAATTTCGATCACAATCGGATTATTGGAGCGTACATATTATATATTCGGGGCAAACTTGCCTGCACTGACGGTTTGTCAGGCGCTCTACGTGTCGGAGGTGCACGTATCAAAATCAAATAAACTGGAGCCATTGTTGCTCGCACTGGTCGTCATTTTAGATCAGGGTACTATTCACGTGAAAGGCCACGTATCAAAACTAAACCTAGCCATTGTGCAGGTATTGAAATTAAACCTAGCCATTGTGCAGGTATTGAAATTAAACCCAGCCATTGTGCGGGTATTGAAATTGAACCCAGCCATTGTGCGGGTATATAAAACGACAGCCGTTGTGCTGTTATACTCAAACAAACTATTTGACATTGCTGCCAACTTGCAGTTACAACACTTTTTAACAAATATACTGACGACCTTATAATATACCCAAATATTATCTGCCAACTTGCAGCAAATTACTGACAAATAAGACACTTTAAAAAGTCAAGAATTGACATTTGGTTTCTGAGTTCTAGACCATAAATATGGGTGTGACTATTGAAGTTTATCGGGCCAGGATTGGTTCACATCACAATTTTACAGATTGTCGCAACAGTCTGTGTCGTCTTAAAGGTATACTTTGGAATCAATTACTATTAATGTTTTACTTTAATGTATTCTGCTTGCCTTATCTCAAAAGCCAATTGAATAAGAGCCAAAAAAACAGTGAATTATGCTTATGGTATGTTCAAATGATATACTATAATAATGTTTATGTGCCATTATTACTAAGACTTTCAAATGATGTGGAGGAAAATCCAGGTCCTAGGACTATAAATGATATAGTTGACCCTGCTTGTACAATCCATGCTGATTTTAATCAAGGTAATGACTTAATGTTTGGGGTGAATGCTGGTAAACAGTGTGTTGCCATGTCACTATATGCAATTGTTTACAAAGAAATTAAATCAGTCAATATTTGGGACAAGTCAATTCTAAACACAATTTTAATAAGTGGAAACAGTTTGTATTGTGTTATCAGCCGAAGTATAAATAAGAGTTATTTATTATTAACTGATGTCCCTGAGTATGTAGACATAGATAATCATACCTTTAATTTGCAATACAGTGATTCCTTTTCAGGAGCATTATACATGAGTGAAAATAGTTTTCCATATGTGACTCTTGAGCATGCTTTAAATGAAGTATTTTATTCTTTAAACTATAAAAGTTGTTTACTTACAATTGGTATGAATACTGTGGCAATCATGATGCCTTTTCCTGATGTGTTTAAAGTGTTTGATTCTCATTCACGAGATATGTATGGTAGACCATCCGCATTGCATTATTGTGTTTTGATATCAGTGGAAGGGATAGAAAATCTTGGAGAGTATTTTCGGTTAACATCAAGGTGCATCGAAGCAAATATTGTTTTGCCATTTGAGTTAAAGGGCGTAAAGTGCATCAATAATAATGATTTAGAGACACTAGCATTGTCTACAGAAGATAATACAAATACAGATATGACAGATACTACTCAGCTACTTGAACAACATAATGTTAACAGAAAAGAATTGAACAGTCAAATAATTGGTAGTCAAATAAATACATGTAGGAAAAGGGTGAGACCAGATGAGTCCACTCAGCAGAGGGAAACTAAACTTGCAAAAAAAAGAAATGCTAAGAAAGTAAGAAGGCAAAATGAGTCAGCAGAGGAAAAAGAAGCTAGACTTGCAAAAAATAGAAATGCTGAAGATTAAGAAGACAAATGAGTCCGCAGAGGCAAAGGAAGCTAGACTTGCAAAAAATAGAAATGCTGAAAGTAAGAAGACAAAATGAGTCAGCAGAGGAAAAGGAAGCTAGACTTGCAAAAAGAAATTATAGAAAGTAAGAAGACAAAATGAGTCAGCAGAGGAAAAGGAAGCTAGACTTGCAAAAAAAAGAAATGATCAGAAAGTAAGAAGAGAAAATGAGTCAGCAGAGGAAAAGGAAGCTAGACTTGCAAAAAATAGTAATGCTAAGAAAGCAACAAAACAAAATGAAACTACTGAGCAAAGGAATGCAACAATTGCAAAAGAGAAAGAAAGAAAGAAAGAGAGCTTCTAGAAAGCTTTGAAAAGCAAAAGAAAAGTAATGAATCACATTCAGTTCAAAATATTGCAAATGCTGAGAATTGTTACTTGCCTAGTGAAGATACATTGACACTTGTGAGAAATTTTCATAATCTGTATCTACAGGACCTTTGTATGTTTGCACTTGCTGTGACCAATTATGGTATAAACATTCTGTTTCTCTGGCAGACAGACTAAGAATGGTCAATCCTGATATAACCAAGTATCTACAAAATATAAAAAGTGTTGATAACATTGAATGGCTTTGTCAAACTTGTAACAACCATTTAAAGAAAAGCAAAGTCCCCCTTGTGCAATTGCTAATGGCATGAAATTTCCAGAAAGACCTTCTTTCTTTGATCTAAATGAACTAGAATGTCGACTTATTGCTCCTCGGTTGGCATTTCAAAAGATTTTTCAGGCCCCAAGAGGTGGCCAACTCAAGATTACAGGTAATGTTGTCAATGTGCCTGCAGATGTAAACAGCACTGTTAATGTGCTGCCCAGACTATCAGATGAGATGGGTACTATTAAAGTTCAACTTAAACGAAGATTACAATACAAAAGCTCTGCACTTTCAATGAATATAAGACCTCACAAAGTAATGCAAGCAACTGCATGGTTAATTAACACAAGTGCTTTGTATCAAGATCAAGGATTATTATAAACCAGAATTGGTTGAAAACCTGGAAGAGTCATTGGATGTGACCAGTGATATTGAGACATCAAATGGTGATGATTTAACATCAAACCTCCCTGAAGATGAATGGAGTGAGGCTGAAGCAGAAATACCAGCTGGAGTAACTGATAGTATGTTGACTCCTCCAGACTTTGTCAGTGATAGTGAAAGACAGGAAATCTATAATGTTGCTCCTGGTGAAGGTAACAGGCCGTTGAGTATATTTAGAGATCAGTACTCTGAAGAAATGTCATATCCAGGCATATTTCTTGGACAAAAAAGACCTGATGATAAACAAAGGTTAAGAAGTGTTTACTATAGTGACATATGTAAATCTGAGTTAAGAAGATCTGATCGACGAGCTGCCATGTGTGTTGAAAATATATTCTTCAAAGCTAAGAAGTTACAAATGAAATTCTTGATTGGTCAGTCACAGATTGCACTCCGAAAAAACAAAATAGGTACAGAACACTTACTGCTGGAGACCTAAAAACTGCAGAAGGTTTACAAAGTTTAATAAACCATGATGATGGTTTCAGATTCTTGAAAACTCTTAGGGGTTCACCACCTTATTTTGAACGAGCCAAAAAAGACTTGTTTGCCATGATTCGTCAGTTAGGACCAGCATCATTATTTTGCAGTTTCTCGTCAGCAGAAACCAAATGGAATCATTTATTAAGAATTCTTGGTAAACTTATTGATCACAAGGATTATAGTGATGACGAATTGAACAATCTTAATTGGGAGGAAAGGTGTCGACTAATACAAAGTGACCCAGTAACCTGTTCAAGACATTTTGATTTTCAGTTCAATACCTTCTTAAAAGATGTCTTAATGAGTGAGCTTGCTCCATTAGGAAAAATTAAAGATTGGTTTTATAGAGTTGAATACCAACAGCGGGGATCACCTCATATTCATATGTTGATATGGCTTGAAAATGCACCTGTGTTTGGTGTTGATAAAGATGAAGATGTTGTTGCTTATATTGATAGCATAATTACCTGCAGCAAACCAGAAGATGATACAGAATTACTTGATCTTGTAAATAGACAGACACACAGACATTCTCATACTTGCAGGAAAAAGTCTAAAATCCAAACCACCACAGATGTACTCAGATTCTTTATCCACTCGATGGAGATATCTCTTCAACTGTTGCTAAAGCCAGCAAAGAATTGTGGAAAGAGATTAAAACGAAACTAAATGATTTTAAGGAAGGTAAAGACATTACTTTTGATGAATTAGTACAAGAGTTAGGTGTTTCGGAACGGCAATATATTCTTGCTATACGATCATCTTTGAATACTCCGACAATCTTCTTAAAAAGAAGTCCAAATGAATTAAGAATCAATAATTACAATCCTGTTTGCCTTCGGGCATGGCGAGCAAATATGGACATTCAATATGTCTTAGATGTATATGCATGTGCAATGTATATTGTATCATATATTTCCAAAGGTCAAAAAGGAATGAGTGAATTACTGCGTAAAGCTTGTGCTGAAGCGAAAGAAGGTAATACAAATATCAAACAGCAAGTTCGTGATATTGGCAACAAATTTTTGAATTCTGTTGAAATATGTGCACAAGAAGCCGTGTATATTGTTTTGCAACTTCCAATGCGAAAATCGTCACGTAGTGTAATTTTCATTAACACATCTCCTCCTTCTGAAAGAGTCGAATTACTTAAACCATTGAGTGAAATAGAGAAAATGTCTGATGAATCAGAAGAAATTCAGTCTGGTGGTCTTTTAAAAAGATATGTAGAACGACCTGATTGTTTGCAAAATGTGACGCTGGCTGATTGGGCAGCATGGTACGACTCTAGTGGTCAAAAAACATATAGGAAAACAAACAAGCCTGACGTTGATAACTTCCATTAGAAAATAATGATGAAGATAATGACGACGAGTTGTTAATAAATGACGATAATCTTCACGTTGTAAAAACTCCTGAAAATATGAAAATAAGGAAAAGATCTCGAGCTAGAGTAATCCGAAGTGTCTGGTTCAATAAAGAGACTCAACCTGAAAAACATTATCGCGAGTTAATTATGCTCTTTACTCCTTGGCGGAATGAACAAACCGATTTATGGGAAATTATTCCTGTTTTGAAGAGCACTATTTAGCTCGAAATGAAGAAATCAGTAAGCAAATGGAACAATATGCTGTTTGTAGTGAAGACTTAAATGAAATTGGACATCATTTAGACGAATGTGATGATGATGCTTTTGATACCATTGCACCTGTGACACAAGATGTTGAACGACATGATCAGGATGAAGGATGCGTGGATACACATCCTGATTTAAACGAAACATTTGATCATCTTGCTGAAAATTTGGGCATACCGTCTTCTTTACCAAATAATGAGCCGTTGATTTTAAATGAAATGCAAGATAACGAATATCGAACCTTAGTTCAGCTGTAAATAAGAACAAAGAGAATTCTTCTATCATGCTCTGCATTTGATAAAAACATCAGATAAACCATTTTACGCATTTCTCAGTGGAAGTGGAGGTGTCGGAAAGTTCACCTTATTAAATCGATATACCAGGCAGCATTGAAGTATTACAATTCACGAGCAGGGGACGATTTTCATCGTGTTCATATATTATTGCTTGCTCCAACAGGAAAAGCTGCATATCTTATAAAAGGTAACACGATTCACAGTGCCTTGCGCATTCCAGCAAGTCAGTCATTGAAAAATTATAAACCATTGGATTCTGGAAGACTGAATACGATGAGATGCGAACTAAGTTCATTAAAGTTAATATTGCTTGATGAGATATCAATGGTTGGCAACAGCATGTTCACCATTCAATTGAACAACCGTTTGAAAGATTTAAAAGGTAGTAAAGAAGATTTCGGTGGTGTCAGCATAATCACAATAGGTGACTTATTTCAACTCAAACCTGTAATGGATGGTTACATTTTTACAGATGTTCAGTCTTTAAGTTCTTATGATGTTCTTGCCCCGAACTTATGGAGAAAATATTTTAGAATGTTTGAGCTTGATGAAATCATGCGACAGAGAGAAAGCAAGATTTTTGCAGAGATACTTAATCGACTTCGTGAAGGTAATCATACTCCGAGTGATCTACAAAAACTAAAGGAAAGATGTATTGAAGAGAGTGCTTGCCCCAAAGAAGCCCCACGTTTATTCATTCAAAATGCTTTAGTTGATGAATACAATGATATAGTTTATCAATCATTTGATGATCGTGATAAATACATAATCAGGGCACAAGATAGCGTAATTGGAGCCTGTTCAGCTGAACTGAAAGAAAAGATAATGAGACAAATACCACATGTTCCTTTGAAAAATTCAAAACAGTTGGCTTATAAACTGCATATTGCTGTCGGACAACGAACAGAAATTGCGGTGAATATACGCACTGATGATGGTCTGACAAACGGTGCAAGTAATGTCATTAAGCATGTTCAATTGACTGATAATACCAAACCTTCTGGCATCGTTTGGGTTCAGTTTGACGACGAAGATGTTGGAAAGAAAACCCGACAAGAAAATAGAATTCTCTATGCTCGAAGTACATCTATACTAAGTACTTGGACACCAATAAAACCTGTTACAACGCAATTTGCTGTAGGTAAAACGAAGTCTGCTCAAGTGGTAAGAAAGCAATTTCCTTTGAGGCCAGCTGCCGCAAAACGGTTCATCGATCACAAGGTGATACTCAGTCACATATCGTCGTTAATTTAAATACAAGAAGAGCAATTCCTCATATTCATTACGTCGCTCTAAGCCGAGTAACAACAATCGAAGGGCTATATTAACTGATCTTTGCGAAAGTAAGATTTCCGTTGATCCTAAAGTCGTAGAAGAAATGCACTTACTGAGAAATGAGTATAAATTAGATCTTTGTTTTACTCCGTTGTACATGCTGAATCCCACTGATTTAAAAATTTGCTATCTTAATGCAAGATCTTTGCACAAACACATTGAAGATATACGAAAAGATATTAATTATACGTCTGCTGATATCTAATTTTTACCGAAACGAGATTTCGTGAAGAAGATCCTGGTGAAATGTACGCAATTGAAGGCCATGAGTTATTCAGAAATGACGACGTTTCAAATCTCAACCGTCCATATCATGGAACAGCTGTTTATTCAAACTTCCTATGATTATTGATATCCTTGTGCAAGAAACTGTCATGGGATCGAGGTAACTATTATGAAGATGGTCGAACGTCCAGACCTAATTATAATTGGAATATACAGATCTCCAACACTTGCATTATCATCTCTTTTGGCTGCCATTTCTACGACATTGGAGGAACATCCTTCTCCACGGTTATAATCATTGGAGACTTTAATGTCAACTGGCTTGATGAGATAGAACGAAGATCACTGTACAATCTTATGATCAATACCAATGGCCTCGAGCAACTTATAACTAGTTCTACAACAGATAATGGAACATTGATTGATCATCTGTATACGAATTTGATTGAAAAGGATATCCAGGCAGGTACTCTTGAAACTTACTTTAGTGATCACAAAGCAATTTGGGCCTCTCTAAAGGTAAGGAGGTAATCACATCGAGACATAGCGTTAGCATGTAACAAGAACAACCATAGTATTGACATGGTTAGATGAACCCAGGTAAGGAGGTAATCACATCCAGACATAGCGTTAGCATGTAACAAGAACAACCATAGCATTGACATGGTTAGATGAACACAGGCCAATATTTATTGGCCTGACTCCAATTTAACAAAAGGTAAGCATTTAATTTTAAGTTTTTTTTTCATTTTCTTTTCTCACGCAATTTGACCATTTCTCTTTATTTTTAGGTTCCGGTGGCATATTTTCAAATTATTCACACGATGTCGAAGCTGAAGCACTAATAATCTAAAGGTAAATAATAGATTCGTATTGCATACTAGCTATACATATGCGTTTGTTTCTTTGATAACGCGAGTTTTTGCTTTTTACAGGTCTGAATCAGCTACAATCACAAAGAAGTTTTAAAAATGTCAGCGTTGCTTGTTGCCTACCGCGTGGATCAACGTTAAATTAATCCGAAGATAAAAAGACCACAACACATATATCGGAAATCCTCGTTCCTCTTTCCAGACATCTCTCCACATACCGCAACTGTAATCTGTTCATCGCAGCAACGAATGCCAAACAAAAACAAAGTTCTCTGGTAACCTTACTGGTAAATGCTACTCATACCTTCATGGTAACTACTACTGAGCAATACACATTTATATCAATGATGATTGATGACATTCAATGTTGACTGATTGTCGGACTGATTACCACACGGATAAGATATTGTCAACTGATAAATTTAAACTCTGAAAAAGTCACGCAGTTCTTGGACCTACGAACTGGTGCTATTATGTCCAGCTAATTGGTGCTGATAAATTATCTGTAATCAACATTGCAAACCACCTGTACCTTCCTACTGGATCAATGAAATCATGCTATCATCTTCAGTTATAATCGTGAAACGTATTGTCAATAAACTTTGGCAAACAAGTGGTATAATCTTAATGGAACAATAACGTTTAACCTTTATTGACTATTAACATTAACTAACATTGATTTATCAACAAAAGAGCCAATCTTGTATGTGATAAAGACATGCTGATAATCAAGGGACATCAAAACGAAATAATTTGAAAAAGTCTGAAACCTTCTTTTTCTCCTTCTAAACTAAGCTTTATGTTATCAGACGATGTGTGCCACCATCCCGGAACCTTACTCTCTTTTTTGTTCTGTTCACCTATTCTGCTTAAAAAAATTTCATTTCTTATCTCTTGTAAAAATGCTTTTATATATGTTTTGATCTGTCGTAAAATGTATTTAATACAATAAAATATTATAATATATAGATTGTGTAATAAATTGACTTCGTTATAACTGTATTCAACCAGCTAACTATAGCGCGTTGTCTATGGCATTAGAACATAAAACTAAAAATATTGCAGTTAATCATGTTTTACAGGCTACCCACATGTACGCATTGCGTACCTATTTTTTGGTGTTTACTTCGCTCGTACTTCAAAGCGCATTTAAGGTACATCATTATATGCGATTTCGAATCTCAGGCTGGCAGACGTCAGCGTTTCAGGAGCTGTAAGATTCGACAACGAATTTGGGCCAGGATAAAAATTACATATTCGGAATCTGTGTTATGTACGCTTTCTATCGATAGCAGTTTCATAAATTTTGAAGCCGTTTTTTGGTGTTTACTTCGCTCGTACTTCAACGCGCATTTAACGTACATCATTATATGCGATTTCGAATCTCAGGCTGGCAGACGTCTGCGTTTCAGGAGCTGTAAGATTCGACAACGAATTTTGGCCAGGATAAAAATTAAATATTCGGAAGCTGTGTTATGCAAGCTTTCTATCGATAGCAGTTTCATAAATTTTGAAGCAGTTTTTTGGTGAAAAAACCCCCAGCTTTTTTTAAAATTTCTTTGAAGGGGGGGGGCTGTATTTGGTATACCACTTGTCTAAGGGGCTGTTTACATGAATCCGGATTGAGTTTCACCCCAGTTCTTAAGAAATGAATCATTGCAGATTCATGTAAACAGTTATTATGATTTCTTGAGAACCAGGGTGGGTTCAATCTGGAATACTACTCAATCCGGATTCATGTAAACCGCCAAGTGGAATATTGCATTGTGGCTTAATGGTAACTTTCACTAGCCTGAAAAGTAACATTTTCAGGGTAGTGAAAATTTTAACTTTGCTTATAGCTGTGGGGGTAAAATTTAGATAAAGTATACATTCTCCTTTATACCCTTAAAAAATTTGTCATTTTTTGAGTGACAGTTAGGAGTAAAGTTACAGTAATTACTTGATATCCATTTTCTAAGTATATCTAATTTTATCCTTTATTAGAGTTGTTTTGACTCCCAAAAATAAATTATTTACTCTCGTAGATTAACTCCTTTTTTGGAGTGAAAATATAGGAGTAAATTATACAATAATTACTCTAATATGTGTATCCCTTTTCAAGAGTACATTTTACTCCTTTATGAGAGTTGAATTAAATCCCAGAGTAGCAAAACTGGAGTTAAATTTACTCCTGGAGTAAAAATAAAGGAGTAAAAAGTATTCCAATATTTCTACTCCTTTACTGGAGTATATTTTATTCCTACAGTGGAGTAATATTTACTCCTAGTGGTGTAAACGTTTAAATATGAACTGAAGTGGAGTAGATTTAACTCTGGTTTTCGAGTGAAATATACTCCTTATTTCTACTCCTCAAACAACGGGAGTTATTTCAACTCCTACGGTGGAGTTAAAATTACTCCCCGAAATTAACAGTGCATGGCATTTAAAAATCCCGCGTTACTCTCGCAAAACGGGAAATTTTACCGCATCGCGCGATTTACTCTTGTTTTCGTGAGCATTATTTAGTTACTAGTCCTAAATTCTAATTACTGTAGGGAGCCACCTTTTAAAAATGTCAAGGACCGTAGTATAGTAAAATGAACATTAGAACAACTTATGTCTCAGTAATATTATTAAACTTATGTCTTTTAAACAATATCATGATTATCATCCCTTACTATTGAATGATGGTAAATATTGAATAATGATGGTGTATAATAGATAGAGATAGATAGATAGATAGATGGTTTATTGACTTAAAACTTGCAGCCTCGGCAATAGGCTCCGGCTGAAAAACCTTTAGTCTTACAAAGAATATGATCTATGTTATTAAAATCCATAAAAGTGGAGGTTCAATTGGTAAAACTATCTATTTACATTATTTAGTGACTCAGATATATTATACATATTTACTAGAATTGAAATTGATAAAATCGTTTTTAAATCTATTTGTTTTACAGTTTGGAACTTGAAATATTCTTTTTTCTCTCAGAGATGCCTCAGATAAATTTAATGCTGGTAATAAATGGTGTAATTTGTCTTGCAGATCATTAACAATTTGCTGAAAAAGTTTATCGGTCAAATTTTGTCTTCGATCGTACAATGACAAGAGACCTAGTTGATTAAGTGCGTCCTCATACGAATGTTCGGGGAGGATTATTCTGCAAGCTCGGCGTTGTAATCTTTCGAGATCGTCTGACAGGTACTTTGTAAGGGAATCGTGGAATACTTCGCACGCGTATTCAACAACCGGCCGAATACAAGTAACATAGAACAAGAGAAGATCCTTGGACGGTAACTTAGCCCGTTTCAATTGTCGCAAGAAGTATAGACGAGTTGAAATCTTCTTGCATACAGTCTCAATATGTTTATTCCATTTGAGGTTGTCGGAGATGGTTAAACCGAGTAGTTTTTCACACTGGACTACTTCGATATTTTTGTCGTTGATAATAATAGGATTAAACTCTCTCTTTACAGTTGAGAAACTTATTCGAAGTTCCTTGCATTTGGACTCTTTTAACTGCATACCATCACTTCTGGATTTTGAAGAGAATTCGTTGACATACGCTTGCATTATACTAGGTTGATCTTTATTTATCAATATCTCTGCATAATACATATAATATATATGTATTTATCCATTTATGACTAAAGGCGGTGGAATTGTCTATATAATTGTTCCAAATGACTTTGTGACAAAGAGGATGTTTGTTATTGAACTAGTATTGAACTCTTAATGCAAGAGTTTAATGTTGTTGCAAGTATTCGGATCCTGTGGAGACAGCCATGCGCTTATTGTCGGGGCGTTAGAGGTTGCCTTTTGAAAGTGAGATGATAGCAATGTTGCAAGATTTATTATTTATAACAGTTGATGCGATTCTGTGCTAAGAATTGTTATATTACTTGTGGTGAGTGTATAGTTCGTGTGAAGTGAACTCGTGATTATCGGTGAAATCGGTGATGATGAAGTTCACATGTGAGCATGCTGTTTTTTCGTGTGTAGTTGACTGTCTTTGTGAAATAACAAGAGTTTTTTTCCTCGTTTTAATTCGTGTATTTTTTTGCAAACTATTCGCTAAAAATGCGAGGAGGACTACATTTGAATCACGAAGGTAATGCAAAACTTTTTAAAAATTTTGTAGATATTATAGCAACTAGTCAGCATGCTTGAAACGAAATTTCCATGAATGCCGAGCCTAATGAAAATTTCCTAAATGATTCCCTTTTTCTGAATTCGCAACAATCCGAAAACCGTAACACGGTACTTCGCTCGTATGTCACACGCATTTAACGTACATCAATATCTCTGTAATTAGATGCGATTTCGAATGTCAGGCTGGCAGACGTCCGCGTTTTAGGAGCTGTAAGATTCGACGACGAATTTGGGCCAGGATACAAATTATATATTCGGAATCTGTGTTATATAAGCTTTCTATCGATACCAGTTTCATTGAATGTGAAGCCGTTTTTTAGTGAAAAAGCGCTCGTATTTCAACCCGCATTTAACGTACATCACTATATGCGATTTTGAATGTCATGGTTTATCAACTTGTCCAAGAAAATTTACAAAACAGTTAAAACCAACATTGGCTTGGCTTGAATCAATGGCCATATTATTATTGCCTTTATTGACGACTTATATTTGCAAGGTAAATCCTATGCAGAATGCATGCATACCATTGTTGAGACCATGAAACTACTGGTACGTCTCGGGTTTGTTGTACACCCTGATAAGTCAGTTTTCATTCCAAGCCAGAGCTTAACATTCTTGGAATTTACCATTAATTCTAAGACCATGACTATTACTCTGACAAAAGAAAAAATTAAAAAACCTTATTAAGGAAGCTTTGGCTTCACCACAAAAGATAAAAATTCGGGCTATGGCAAAAATTATAGGTCACATGGTGGCTAGTCTGCCAGCTGTGCGTCATGGTGCACTTTATTATAGAAATCTTGATAGAGATAAGACAAATGCCCTAAAAGTCAGTAAAACAAAAGGATTTAGAGTTTCCGATATTTGCCTGGAAAAGCATTTCCAAAGAAAAAAAAATTGGATCTGGCAGTTTTTGTCGGTATATTTGGATATACATATGGTAGCACTTCGCAACGAAATGTCGTTGTCAAGAAACTTAAAAGTCTTAACATCGACTGGTTTGTTCAAAATATTGCTCGGTTTAAGAACACGATGGACAATGTTGTTGTTGTGCAAATAGTCTAGCCAGGTAACTATATCCTTGACGAAAATCGGCAACAACTCCGAAAATGATGAAAACTCGAATTCATGCAGTGTCAACAAACTGTAGAAAGTCAGCAAGAGAACTCACCATTTTCTCTACACCAAAATAGCCAAAGTTGAAACTTGAGTATTGCATCATAATAGCATACGGCTCACTGCAAAATCCTATAAACGAACTTACGTTACGGTGGCCCTTAACGCTGTTCAGGATTTTTGCTTCTTTTACTAAGCGCGGCTGGGAGTCGATGTTAAGACTTTTAAGTTTCTTGACAACGACATTTTGTTGCGAAGTGCTACCATATGTAGCCAAATATACCGACCCAAAACTGCCAGATCCAAGTTTTTTTTTCTTTGGAAATGCTTTTCTACGCAAATATCGGAAACTCTAAATCCTTTTGTTTTAAAACAACTTTCGGGAGCTTAAAGCTCCCTGCCATTTTAAAGTATACCACTGAAGTAACTTGGTTTTCAGTTCAGACTATACAACACCACAGACTATCATACACAATCGACGCATGAATGCAGCTGTTTGAGTGAAACTTGCAGACGTCATCAACCAGAGTGGGCTGATCCTTATCCAACCAATCAGCGTTGTAAGTTAGAAATGTGGGTTGGTCTTAGAAGCTCGTTCTAGCTCTCATATCTTGTTTGTTTAAGGCGTTGTTGCACTAGTCGAGTTGGTCTTCTGCTCAATCGATCATTACTTAAAAATGTTCACAACTTAAAATATTCATCATCAACAACTAGTAAAATATACCAACAATACGTCTGTGAACAATATCTTTTAACTTAAACTATTTTCACTCTTATTTTATCGAATTGAACTTTTGATGACGTAAGCTATTACATGCTTGACCGAGCAACATTTTTAACACAATTGATTGACATCAGAACTTGAATGGCCTACAGCACGCACACTTTTTTAAAGAATGCGACCATTAAGATAAGTGAAGACTTAAGACTGTTTATCCAGGTATTAGTTCTGAGAGGATTATAAATATTTTCACCTTATTACTTATTTAATCCCACGATATGTCATACATGAAAGGGAAAAGCGATGAATGTTTGCTAATGGCCGAAAAATATATTTACTCAGGCGTCTTGTGGCAAAAATTATTCATTAATCCCTGTCATGCTGTTGATATTTCTATTTTTGCAGCTATTTTTATATGCATATCTCTAAACACAATAAAGCTTTGCGTAAAAATGCTCCTCACCTAGCATAAGCTGTCTATGGTGGCCTAGGAGGGCCATAAATATTTTCGATTACATGTTGTTTAAAATAAGTTATATTTTTGTTTTTCTTTCACTTTTTTTATTTTTTTTGAAAAAAAATAACAAAAAAAATAAAAAAAATTTTTTCTCAAGCCTATTCGTGCCAGTATAAAAATAAATTTTAAAAAAAATTCGAAGCAGCCTATGGGTGCCATAGCCCATGATGCTTTTCTGGGTGTCGATATTATTCGAAGCACATGTTGCATTGCTTGAATGCTGTTTTATTCGCTTAAGTAATGGTGAACAAAAACAAATGTAAATGGGACAATTTTAAGAAAAAACATGCAGAGAAAAGGCGAAAGAAGGATGAAAATTTACCTGACGTTGTAGACTATTTGACTGTGCAGAGATTAACCGCTGATGTAGAAGGAAAATGTCAAAATACGGCCGCATTGGACCCTTGACAATCGTGCCTTTTCCATATGATGCACTAATATGATATGTCTACAAATTCGCACTATTTTTGAGCTCGGCGTGGCTATCACGGGCATATTACCAAATGCCTAATAACTGAGACCATGCATATAGTACGTGTTGTTATTCTACGACGACACTACATAATCCATTATATGAGATACAACTGATCTAAATACAATTGACTTATGCCTACATGCACCTCAGGGGTAATCTAACTTTAATAATGTCATATAGTTATATTAAACACATCAGAATATAGCAATATTAAACCAAAATTAGTGTGAAAACAAGGGGTAAAAAATTCCTGTTTTCCTGAATGTATGTACCAGGGACTTAAGCGAAATTATAAATTTTGTAGATGCAGTCAGAAAGTGTACCAAAAATTGTTCAAATTTCATAAAATATCTTATCATTGCAACAACGAAAATTGTATTCGGATTCTTGGTTGATCAACTCGCATAACAGGAAATTATTATAAAGCTCTTCCGACAAAACATCTCTGTATAATAATAACCTAAACCTATATATACGTCTTAATATTTCTTCAAAATATTTCAACTGAGGCAAACAAATTTTATACGTATACTTCTTAATATAACTGAAACTCATTTTACTTTTTTAAACGTCATGCACGGCAAACCAAACTCCAAAATGTAGGTTTTCATCGACAATATAAATACCGAGTCTACATAGTGAAAACAAGAATGTGCCTAATATTTAAGCTTTTGGCTTGAAAAAGAATTGTAATCCATTACAACAAGTTTGGGAGACCCTTGACTGTCCCAGGGGAAGAGAAAAATATATTATCAACGAATGACGCATAACTAAAAGCGTCAGAATTAAATTCAGTAAGAATGTTCAGAAGGGATTGTCAAAGGATACAACGGAATATTAGACCAGCAGTTCATATCATTCACGTCAAAAAATTAAAAACAATTGTCCAAAATAGCAATTTTTCCCTTATATGAGGTGTCAGATTTTGAAAGTTAAATTCTTTATTATTGATTTGCTAGATTTCAAATTGAGAAAGAATGTTCAGAAGGGATTGACAAAGCATAGAACAGAAAATTAGACCAGGAGTTCATTTCATTCAGGTCAAAAAATTTGAAACCAGTTGTACAAAAAAGCAATTTTTCCCTTATATGAGATGTCAGATTTTGAAAGCTAAATTCTTTAATATTGATTTGCTGAACTTGAAATTCAGTAACAATGTTCAGAAGAGATTGGCAAAGGATACAACAGAATATTAGACCAGCAGTTCATTTCAATCAGGTCAAAATGTTTGAAACCAATTGTCCAAAATAGCAATTTTTCTCTTATAAAAGATGTCAGATTTTGAACGATAAATTCTTTAATATTGACTTGCTGAACTTGAAATTCAGTAAGAATGTTCAGAAGAGATTGCCAAAGCAAACAACAGAATATTAGTCCAGCAGTTCATTTCATTCTGGTCAAAAAATTTGAAACCAGTTGTACAAAAAAGCAATTTTTCTCTTATATGGGATGTCAGATTTTGAAAGCTAAATTCTTTAATATTGATTTGCTGAACTTGACATTCAGTAACAATGTTCAGAAGAGATTGGCAAAAGATACAACAGAATATTAGACCAGCAGTTCATTTCAATCAGGTCAAAATGTTTCAAACCAATTGTCCAAAATAGCAATTTTTCTCTTATAAAAGATGTCAGATTTTGAACGATAAATTCTTTAATATTGATTTGCTGAACTTGAAATTCAGTAAGAATGTTCAGAAGAGATTGCCAAAGAAAACAACAGAATATTAGACCAGAAGTTCATTTCATTCTGGTCAAAAAATTTGAAACCAGTTGTACAAAACAGCAATTTTTCTCTTATATGAGATGTCAGATTTTGAAAGCTAAATTCTTTAATATTGATTTGCTGAACTTGACATTCAGTAACAATGTTCAGAAGAGATTGGCAAAGGATACAACAGAATATTAGACCAGCAGTTCATTTCAATCAGGTCAAAATATTTGAAACCAGTTGTACAAAAAAGCAATTTTTCCCTTATATGAGATGTCAGATTTTGAAAGATAAATTCTTTAATATTGATTTGCTGAACTTGAAATTCAGTAAGAATGTTCAGAAGGGATTGCAAAGAATACAACAGAATATTAGACCAGCACTTCATTTCATTCAGGTCAAAAAATTTGAAACACGGTGTCCAAAAAAGCAATTTTTCACTTATATGAGATGTCAGATTTATAAAGCTAAACTCTTTAATATTGATTTGCTGAACCTAAAATTCAGTAAAAATGTTCAGAAGAGATTGGCAAAGGGAACAACAGAATATTAGACCAGCAGTTCATTACATTCAGTTCAAAAAATTCAAAAACCATTGTCTAAAATAGCAATTTTTTCCTTATATGAGATGTCAGGTTTTCAAAGATAAATTCTTTAATACTGATTTGCTGAACTTGAAATTCAGTAAGACTGTTTAGAAGGGATTGGCAAAGGATACAACAGAATATTAAACCAGCAGTTAATTTTATTCTGGTCAAAAAATTTGAAACCAATTGTACAAAAAAGCAATTTTTCCCTTATATGAGATGTCAGATTTTGAAAGCTAAATTCTTTAATATTGATTTGCTGAACTTGAAATTCAGTAACAATGTTCAGAAGAGATTGGCGAAGGATACAACGGAATATTAGACCAGCAGTTATTTCAATCTGGTCAAAATATTTGAAACCAGATGTCCAAAATAGCAATTTTTCCGTTATATGAGATATCAGATTTTGAAAGCTAAATTCT
>NW_021163650.1:0-30019 GCF_004324835.1 Dendronephthya gigantea | reverse complement strand
TTCATTCAGAACTTGTGCCTCGCATCCGTTATCATGGTAACATAGACCTTTTTAAAAATTTCCAACAAATAGAATTTAATCGTGTTTATATCGCCAACGAGTTCAGTGATCCCCATTTTTTTCTCCATCAAACGTTTACACTATAGTGTTTTATCGAAAAAAAACTTTGTAATGACTAAAGGGCGTCGCGTGCGCTTCTTATTTAGATTTATATTATGAATGCTAAGAGCCCCAGGTACCACTATCCTCTGCAGTTTGTGTCAGCCTCAGTTTGTACGCGATCGGTGACGTCACGGAAACATAAAACACGTGCAATGAGGCATCGGGACTGGGGGGATTTTGTATTGTAAAGTATTGAAATGATAGCGGGCAGACGGACAGGGGCAGACGGGCGGGAGCAGACAGACATTTTAATACTTACGCAAAAGCCTCTGTAGCTTAGAGTGTCCGGGAACACCTTAAGTCTTAGGTCATGTAATCAGGTCATTTCAATCATTTTGGCTGATAAACTTTAAAGATGATGTAAAGTCCGTTCTGAGCATATATTCTGCGCATAACAATGTTTGTTTACGTTGGTTATATAATCTTTACATGACGTATGCGTCGTTATAATTTTATTATTTTCTTCTCGCTCGACGGGCTGTGATCTGTGATGAATATGCTTATTTTTATTATATTTTGAAGAAATATTGTTATATTTTGAAGAAATATAAAGCGAAGCTTGTATATAAACCGGCCGTTATTTAAACGTTAATATTTGTAATTGTAGGACAAGCGAGAAGGTGGCGTCTGTAGCGACAACAAATAGCCTCGCCATTTCGGGCCTTATTCAACAAATAAATTCTTGGAGCATTCCTTTCAGCATAATATTGCTTTTTCTAGCAGCTTTATGATAAGATAAGTTATCGTCGTGACTCGCAATTCGAGCCTCTTCGCCTTGCGACATAAAATAAAATAATTTTGCTCCCGAACTGCCGTTTGTAATACAACGCGTTAATATCGCATATCATTAACATTCCAAAAGTTGCTCCCCCACTGATGGAATGTGTTGATGCGCGGAATTTATGCGCAGAACGGACTTTACCTCATCTTTAAGGTCACGAAGATTACGAGTGTTGTTTTGGATTTTCCGGGCGTCTTTAAGGTTGTGTAAAGTCATATAGTTACGTAGTAATAACAAGCTGTTTAATTGTCATACCATTTCTGCTATTGCCAGTAAAACCAAGACAACCCGTTTACAATTGTTTGCCATCTCTGAACCTACATTCATATTATAGTAGATTATCAGTATATCATTATTTTATAATGTAGCTACTCACAGTACACATATATACATACCGTATATAAATTGTCCTCGAGCTGGCGCAGAGCTCTGTACAAGGGCACTAACTTCCACTAAAGCTATTAAACTCCCGGGTAATTTGACGGAGGGAACATAGCCGAATACACAGGGCGCTTTCGTTTGAGCGGCGAGAATGGACAAATTGGTCATATTTTGAGTTGAAATCGAGTATTTTGTTAAAAAAACGGTCACTGAATTCCAAAATGTAAATAACGATATACTTTCGATATACTTTTGAAATACTCTAAAATACCAGCCTCGTACCCAGTCGCTTTTGTATAGTAAACCATTTATTTATGAGCAATCGCATATCGATAAAGAACCTTTTACGGACGAGCGGTATACGGATAAGCGAGGAAAGTACAATTTTGTACAACTTGCTAATTCATTTCAGAAAACCCTGTAACTTGATTTTACTTTTTTTCACCTGACAAACATATTTCGCGCAGAAATCAGAACTCTGGAACCAAGTATGTCAAAAATGTTAATACAATTTGGCCCCTTTTGGCTTTTTTTAAAAAACATTAAATTCAAAATTAAAATGAAATTTTGCTTTATTGAGTAACTTTTGACCTTTTGACGTCATTCGGCTTTGCACATGCGCCGAAGCGTTCCAACCCGATTTCAAATACTTAGAATTTCCCTTTGCTTTCCTGAAACTCACTGATTTACTGAACAATTCGTAGCAATTAGTAAAACGAAAGTAGGAACATAACACACTTTTACTTTGTCAGAAACAGTAAAACAGATACAAACTGTGCGTTATCGCTGTAGTGGCGGCGTAAATGAAACTTTACGCTTGGGAGATCATTGTTTACAAATGAACATATATTTCGTATTTACTATGTCATGACTTGTATACTCTGGTCAAGTCCGCACTGTAGTTTCGCTAGCGAGAATGATGAAAAGAGCTATGCATTTTGTTTGGCTATAAAAGACGCCGTTAAAATATTATTTTTTCTACAGAAACCTAAAATAGACAAATAGTCCGCCTTAAATTATGAACACTTCTGTTTGAAACAAATATTCCACTCGATATATCAAACTGACAAACTTGGTTTGACTTGTGCATAAATAGTGTATATACATCCTTATCGCATGCATTTGAGGTAAAATCTTCTTCGGTATGAACAACTATACTTATTGAAGTACAGTTTGGGTCTCTTACCTCTTATCCTGTTGTCAATCTGATAATTCTAATTTGACTTTTACCTTGTAAACTTTAATCTATTTCCCCTCGCCCAGCGCAATGTTCACTGTATAACTAAGCCCGTATGAGATTTCAACATTCCCAACAAAATGCGCATGTGCAATTCGGCAATGTACGAATCGTCTAGAAAAATACGGCGCACCAAAACAGAGTAAAAGTTTACGCATTATTAAATTTGACAAGAAGTTCCACTCTGCATTTGTTGAGCAAGAAGGCTAGTTGCATCCTCGTTCCCGAGCGATCAGCCGAGCTTGTGTTTGAGGTGGGTTAATACCATGTTTCAATTCCCAGGGCTTTTGTGGCACTTTATACTTTTATACATGGTTAATACTTTGGGGCGATAAAGGGGCTGAAAATATCGCTCTTCTGTGCATACGCGGGGTTGCCAAAAACAAGATGTTGTCAGTGATAAAGATCACGAAATAACTAATTAAGTAATGTTTACAAAGATTTTGAAGTTAATGTTATCTGAAACAATTCTCAACTCCTTGTTATTCTTGAAAATTGTCTGCTTGTTTTGGTTGTAATGTTAGATTCACAATATCGTCCATAAGATTCCTTGGAATATCTCCGGTTGTGTAATGACAAGTTTACCAAGTAAGAATGTCTGAAAATAGTATAAAAGAAAATTGGTGATAATGCAATATGCAATGATTTTAATGTCTTCCAACAGACAATTCTTTCATGCTGAGATTGAGCATTATTTAATAATAAGACGTCTATTCTGGCGTTAACTCCGGCGTGCCGCGCACGTGCCAGTCTTGAGTCTTCAATATAATGCTTCTGAACATAAACAATACAGTTCATATACTCATTTAGATGTTTTGCCAACCTAAATGTTGCTCGATCGCGACATTCAGAAGCACATCGCCACATCGTACTTTAAAAAGTATAGAAGTTCAATTGCTTAAAAATGTAAATAAACCCCATGATACGTTCATTTTGTCTTACGCTTTGGAATTCGTGCTTATATTAAATCTTCAATCCTGTGCAAATTAATTAAACTGCGACGTGTCAACGCGCCCGTAAACGACCACATCTTGTTAAACGGCGAAATAGCAGCGATACGCTAGAAAGAGCTTTAAGAATATTTTATTTTAGCTTTTCATGGCCCGTTTAACTTAGTACGTCAGTTTGGTATGGCACCGCCACCGAGGTCTTACAGGGCAGTATCATTGGGTGCATTATTGATTCCGGATTGGGGGCTTGAGACCGCAGCGTTGAGGTCTTAAGGGGAAAGGTTTCCCACGAGTTTTTCACTACGTTTATTCCGTTGAAGGAATGGGTTATGCTGTTTACTACGATAATCATATATTTGGTTTTAGGTGGTCTGCTATGGTGCTGTAATAGGCGAATTATTTGGGTGTTGCATTTATGTTGAATAGTAATCCATAGTTGCTGTATTTGGAATATTGTTGCATAGTTCAAAACCTATGTCTTCAATTCTATTTGTTTATTCCTTTTTCCGCGTTTTACCCTTTCTTCCGCATTGTATCCCATTTTCCGCTTCCGCAATTCCGTTCCGTATCTCCGGATTCCGCAATTCCGGATCCGCGTTTTATCCCTGATAATTCTCAGTATTACGCTCATAATCGATTATGCGCATACATAAAATTAGTTAAGTCCGTCACGTCTGCGCATCGGGTCTGCTCATAACAATGCAGATGTCATCGATATCTGATGATGTAAAATTTCTTCGAATTTTGCTGAACGTAAATTCCAGTTATAAAGGGTGGCAAATCTAAATAATGTTCAGACAGCGAATCTTCATATATTTAATCGTTTACATCGTTATTTCTTATTCATCGTATGGAAGTTCAAAATGAGACAAACTGTACGTAATGTCTTGGATAAGGAGCATATATGTGTCAACAGCTGGTCCGAATTCATGCTAGCTGTGATGCAGGAAACTCTAAAATCAACTGTAAAATATTAGTGCGTATTATTATGTATGGTAATGATTTTGTCTATTCCTTAGCATAGTTCTAATTCACAAAAGTAAGAAATATTAAATAGTTGCTACGTTGCACATTCCAGAAATTTCAAATTTCTGTTAATACAATGTTTTCGAGCTTGCATGCAAGTCACTCTGACGATGCAACTATTCGATTGTTCCAATTCCAAACGGAAATAACTGCGCGTCATGTCATACACCGCGATCGGTTTATACATAAGGACTCATAACAAATTCTTAGTTGAATCATTCGTATCATACTGCCTTGCTCTCGACATAATTAATCAGAACAATTTAAACTTTCAAGCACGAACAGTATGAAAACAAGTAGCTCGCTGATAACTAGTATCCTACTCCTAATGCGTGTACATATTCATGCGATAGTGGCTAAAATCGATTGATATTTCGTAAATCGTGTCATCGACACTAGCTATATGATTGCTGCGGAGCGAGCGAGCCTGAAGCGAGCGAGCGTAGCAGCAGTCTAATTTGTGCAGAAAGGGGGTTCTGAACTAAATTTTATTTAGCGCAAGGAATTGTGGTCGTGCGCGTTTTTTATGCGCAGAACACAAATTTTAAACCCTCTCATATCCATGTACTTTTTGATTTCGACGGACAGGATCTTCAAATTTTTGTCAAATTTTAAAGCTAATCTATTTGACTATTCAAGGTAAGATATTTTGTCTTTTGTTCATATGTTACGTTTACAGTTGATTACAAATTTAACTTCTATATATTTATGAAACGCTAAAAGCATATACAATCGATTGCAGCTAAATTCATACTGTTTATATACGACACACCACATATACAATATATACTATCCAATGTGCTAACGGCTAATAAATTCGCTTTGCTTGAGCAGTTTAGCCGTTAGTGCTGTGAAGCAAATCAAGTCTTACATACAGAAGTCTTTTTATCCATTGGCATTTGTATTCTTTTGCTTATTTCCATATTTTGCATCAAGTGATGTTTCAAGTATGCGGCTTGACGCTTGCGAGTCGTGTTAACATGACACAGTCACAGATAAAATATGCAATTGATCGTCTAAATTGCCTGACTGAATTATTCAGATTCGTGCAATGTTTGACCTATTTTATTTTAAAGCATAGGTATATGTTTTTATTTCTATTTTACAATGAGTTAAATGCCTAAATATTTTTGTTATTTAGTGCTTTTACCGGATCTTCACGTGGTTTCTGATTACACGTCTTCTCGAGCGCGTTCAAAGTTCAAAATCAAAGTATCAAATGATGTTTTGTCACTATTCACATGAAGCCAAACATTTACGTGGACTCATACAACAAGACAAATAGCATATTTCAAAAACAAATATCCATGTTACCAAAAATTGTTCTATTTTGTTAAACATGCGCTACTGCTTGGGCCTGTATTATCGCTAGGCGGAATTTTGCCCGAACAATATTTTCCGCGCGGAAACTGGAAAGTACAATGCTGTCAACTTTGTTGCAGTGGGTAAAATTCTGCGTAATATTACTATTATTCTTAATGCTCCTGTTGTGATTCGTATATTAAAATATTTTGAAAACTAGCTGCTTCTAAAGACTTTGACTTGAACGAGCCGCAACTCGTAAATGGCTATTTTCAGACGATTTGTTTTTGCCGACTGCAATCTACAAATCCCTTGGGCAGCAAATACTTTGTTGAACATATATCTTTTTGCTTAACAAATTTACTCGCGAAATCATAATATAAACCAGCAGCCTATTTCAAAACAATTTCGAGATAAAAGTTAGAACTTGAACAGTTGAACTACACAACGATGTTTTTCATACGAACTACATTACATAGCATATATTGACCTATAATGACGTCATTGCCAGTGTTCTCCCTAACAGGTATAAATTCATGTACAGCCCAGCGAGTTAACGCTCAATAGAGGTTCACTTTACGTGTTTTAAACCTGCTATTGCTATTAGTTAAAGCGGATTTAGTTTACTAATATTTCATATACCAATTTACTTGGACCCTAAAATGCTCGCAGCAATCCCTACCTTGCAGGTAACCTAGTATGTATTCCTTAGTACTGTGGCTGGAGACACTTGGTCTAATATTCGTTGCGACCGCAATTGCTTGTGAGGAGGGCAAATATAAAAGTGACTTTCTTAGCGGATGTGCTGAATGTCCAAAAACATTGAAGCAATGTAATGACGAGCAAATCGACGATGCTCGTCGTTGCGTTTTGGCTTGTGGTAAGTATTTATCTTCATTCCAAATATTGATTCAAAACTTGATATCCCTTCTAGATTACTTATTGTTTACCATATTTCAACACCTAAGCTGTGATGTCATTGTAATTGACAATAAAGTCGATTGTTTCAAGCATAATAAAGAGAAGTGGAATAGCATTAGATTCAGCATTTGTTAGCATGTTTAATCTTTATAATCTTCGGTGAAATAAAGTACTTCTAAAGCTCAATTGCCCAAAGTAAAGTATCGCCATTTAGTGATTTCAAATTTCGTGATGACATTTCGTCTTCCTTTAATTGCATAAGACGTCACATTCTCAACATTGGTCTATCTTAAAATTATGTAATTATGTTGTACTAGTAGTTCAGAATAAACCCGATTTCAAAAATCGAATCTTACGTACGACAAACTACGGATATTGATATATCCAAATTTGCCTTAAGCATGAAAATAGCAAATAGCAACGTTGACGTTCATTTAACTGTTTTTATACGTTGAAAAGGGGACTTCCCTAAATATCCACCCACCTCCACACACACCCACTAAGAGATTATTAAATGCCAGTTGGTTGGTATTTGGTTGTTTTACTCAAAATCCCCGTATTAGGCTGTTAGTGTTATACCCAAAATAAATAATAAGCAATTTACCCGTTTTAAAGTATCGAACATAGTTATCATAGAGAAGCTGGATGTTGAAATTTAAAGTGTCGAAACTCGCTTTAACCTTTGTACTGTTATGCTAATATATTTCCGGTTTGGATCTGATATCTTTACTACACATCTGTTGCCAGTCGGTCTAATGACAGAACTTCGCACTTATGGCACAGGTGAAGAAGATTTACGATAAAAGGCGATGGTATTTATTCATAGTGTCGTGGTACTATATCCGTACAAGTATATCTTGTCCGCCGGGCACTTTTAAAAGCGATTTTTTAAGCGGGGGTTGTACACCGTGTCCCAGTAACTTGGAGTATTGTAAGAATGAGGAATACAACGATTCGATACGCTGTTTTAAAGCCTGCCGTAAGTTACATATGTTTCTTTGATCATTGATATAATGACAAATGTTTTCATGTGAAGGCGAATTGACAAACTATTCATAAAATTATGGCCGTAATATATGCTGACGAAAGTGTTACGAACATGGCTCCGCGGTATGAACGTGTATATAATTGCGTCATAGAAAAATACATTTACAATTAGTCGCTTACAACGGGTAGTACTTGACTAAATTTCTTCCTGATACCTTCCTGAACTATATTGACTCAACTTTCCGTAATTCTGACATTTTTAAAGAACTTGTTTCAAAATATACACAAAACACTTGACAATAGGGCAGTGTCGTGGGCGGGAAAAACTACTGTGAATGCGGTGTAATATTACTACATGCTTTCTTTCCACTTTTCTACCTGGCTGATGCAATACTCGTACTGATGTGGTGAAATTTAATTGTTCAGTAAAAATTGCGCTTCCTGTCTTTAAATTCTTAATCATGACCTGACCGTGCTTGTTTTGATAATGTCAAAAATTTTCGAAAAAATGCTACATTTTAGATGCATTCGTAGACAAATGCATCTTTCCGGTTATTTACTCACGATCTAAATAACGCGGTTAAGGTGTTAATTTCAATGTTTGCTTGTATATTCGAATAACGAACCAAATAAAAAATGATCAGTCCCTGTTTACCACTTGCGAATCGCGAAGTGATCTTTCTTCAATTTGTCTTTGGTCATTTTGAGGTCATTTTGAGGTTTGCCTCTAGTAAAAAGCAATTGTTTTGGATGAATATATATATATATATATATATATATTATATATATATTATATATATATATATATGTATATTCATAGCTTTCCCCAATGCTATGACTATTATTTTGCCCCACATGGATTAAAAAACGAGTAAATGTGACGAGTAAATATGAACCAGCGCAGTATTATATCTCTAGATTACACACGCGTTAGGAATTTACAAAACATTTTCAGTAAATATATAGCTACAGGGTGTTTTAAAAAAACCAAATCGAAATGATATTGAATTTAATGGTTTATTCAGTTCTAGTGCAGGAAGACAGAGGAGTTATTTACTTGAATACCGTTAGATTTGAATTAAGATTCCACCTTACCATGCACTCGAAATCGTTTATTTAACTTATAAACAGCGCTAGCTTGCTAGTTTAAAAAGCTAGTATAGCGATTTTTATGTCTGTCATCTTGCGCGAGTAATCTTTGTACTGCGATTTAATTAGCGTTAAACCGATACGTCATATTCTCTTTTTAACGTCATTGCCCCTGTTCCTCATTTATCAGTAAAACTGCAATCTGCAATCTAATACATATCGTTTAGTTTAGTTGTTACTTTTTCGGTGTTTGCTTTCGCTGTTTTATTAGCCTGAATGGCAAAGGCGGATTCAGAGTGGAATAGAATTAAATTAGACGATTAATTTCCATTTAATACCTTAACAACGTCGGTTTTGGTTATTTAAGAATTAAAAAACGAGTCGCGTGCCTTTATGGTGTAATAATGCACGATGGGGGAATGTTGGGAGAATACGAGAGAAGCTTGTAAAACACGAGGCGTAGCCGAGTGTTTATAATATAAGAAGAAATTATAGGGCAACAACAAAATTTGTTTATTTGATCAATAATGAAATTCGCCTTACATGTTATTTAAGATGTTGCTTAGCAACAAAAACTTCAAAAGCCAGAAGCGTGCATTATGGCCCCACAATGCACGCGCGGTAGCCAATTAAATTGCTCGTTATATCATACTTATATTATAATAGTTACTAAAGAATATTTTGAAATAAGAGATTGCAATCCACCTTAGCCTGATTCCACCACTGGATCCCATTGTGGTGAAAAAAACTGTATAACTTCTTATTCACCACGTGTAGGGAAATTATTTACAACAAAGGCACCAATCACCAGCCCAACAATCCCAGTACTGGTGACAAAACCCACAACGACACCTCGTCCAATCACAAAATGGGTAACAAAACGCTGGACGATAACCGAATTTGAGAAGTTCAAGAAGACACTCGAATTCTCAACGCCAACTGTTCTGTCAGTTATATCGACTGGTAAGGGCAACTACAACAACAACAATGGCAATTCCATCGGTGTGATATCAGCTATACTGATAGCAGTATTGATAATATGTGTCCTAATTGGCATTTTGTTGCGGTTTATCTGGCGACTATATCAGAAAAACAAGAGAAGTGGTCAACAACAGGAAAGGCCACCAAGTCCTTGTTATTCAGCGGTACAGCAGTCGAACTCCAGGTTCGTGGTCTATTGAGAAACACATTGCATATTTAATTATTTAATTCCCCATCACAGAATTTTATTGAAACTTTACCAAATAAGCATCTATAGCGTAAACGTTTACCGTAAATCTATAGCGTGAAAAAATTGAGGGTAACCAAACTCGTTTGCGATATAAACACGATAACCCTGCTTGGCGCCCATTTTCAAACTTGTCTGTTGCCATGGTGACGGGTTCCAGGTAAAAGTTCAGTATGTTTTCTGCAAAGTATATTAACTTTTAGCCTTATAGCGAAACATTTAGATGATAGGTTCTAAAAATTTCGAGAAACTGTATTGAGCCACCTTAAGTTATGCGATAGCGATATATTGGTTGTTTGCAATGACGTGATTTGAAGGTTTCAGCTGACGGGCAGGTTCAACAAAAAAAATATAATTGTATTGTTTTGGTCGAAGGTTGAGACAGTTT
Organism: Dendronephthya gigantea; assembly: GCF_004324835.1. Taxonomy (NCBI): domain Eukaryota; kingdom Metazoa; phylum Cnidaria; class Anthozoa; order Malacalcyonacea; family Nephtheidae; genus Dendronephthya; species Dendronephthya gigantea. Next base: position 19,567 of record NW_021163650.1, on the reverse strand, counting down.
TAGGCCGAATTTGGGGGGGAGTAAGAATTTTATTTCAAACAAAGATTATGTATTTTGTGGTCTGAGAGCGAAGATTGAACATATCGTTGACACACAACGAACCCCACGCTTCTGCAATTTTGTGTATATTATATTATATTTACTAAGCTACGAAGAACTCTGCCTTGAGCTAGAGATTGTTTAAGTGATGTTCCGGTAAGGAGTGGGTATATCAGCCGAACTTCGAAAATTTAACATAGGACATGGGATTTTTACTGAAACATTAAAATTCACACAGATGTTTTATCGACTCAAACCATCCCCGTCCTAATGTTCTTCTTCGTCAGCAAGTGCTCTTTCGATTAACTTACTCCATGTCATAACCTGTTGTATAACAAATGAAATTAAAGTTTCACAGACACAAAAAAACTTATTAACAGACATAATTTGTTAATGTTTCCTTCTTATATGATTGCTAACGACTAGAACTGCATAATATTATTACAGTGGTTGGCACCTGTTTTAATACTCACTGAATATGTAGAATTTTATTACCATTGTTCTTCAAGATTCAGTTCTTTTTGGCCAGAAAATATAATGATATCGTTACATTAAGTCAGGGAATTTCGATTTTAATGATCATACACCTAAACTACAATTCACTTTTAGTATAATCATTTTATTGTGCCCTTCGACAGGCTTCGTTCGATTTTCGATTGAATAAAAAACTGAAATAAAACGCTGCCCTGGAATTGAAAAGGCGCGGGTTCGCTTTATTCTGAAGGACCGCAGTTGTATTTGTTGTAACGGTTCGGTTATATATAAAATCTGAAAGGGTATTAAAGTATAGCGAAAAAAATCAGATAATGATTAAAATTTGCATTTTGCATAACTAAAATCGCACTGGCTTTGCTATTATGATTGTAATTTTTTGACATGCATGATTATTTTCAGTATTGAGGATGATATCCAAGAAGATGCCATACCCGAAGACTCAGTGTCTCGTGAAAATTTCAATAACTTGACCGAGACAACCCTGTAATGTGGTGATGTTGATAGACAATTAAGGGGACGCACATAATGTATATTGTTATTAAAAATAACGTATCTATCGCCATATTTTATCATAGTTTTAAATGTATAGTTTTGATACTGACATGCACCCAAAAGCTCACAGACAAAAGCAACCGTAATGGCATCAGGATTCAGGAAAGAAGAGCGTGGTTTGTTGCAAAATTTTGACAGCATTAAAGCGCACAAACCAACCCAATGATTAATTCGGCTAAATCGCTTAACGAAATTAATCGTCTTATTATCTATTGTTGGACTTTAATTCGAGGTATTTAACAGGACCAAAATGCAAAGTGTAAAGTTGGCACATTTACACGAGGGAAAATAAGCAGTGAATAAACAGTCAATTCGCAAAAAGGCGCGGCTCATTTAAGCCAAAAGTGTTCGCCTAAGCGTTTTGTACTGTATAAAAATATTGCTTACGTTTTCACTAGGCGATAAAATTCCTTCACGTTCTCAAAAAACGCTTCGGTTTGGCTTTTTGAAACGCGCATGCGTATTAGGATGATGTTCTATCTGCTGTTTCCGTTGCCGTTGGGGTTGGTTTTGCTTTAACTCTCTAGTATTTCACTCATACAACGTCTTGAATTTTAATTCAATCCAAAATTTTGTAATTATTCCACGAAACGCAAATTCTGATTGAGCTCATTAGGCGGGTGGATGTTTTATCACTAAGCGTATATAATATGAATGCAGGCATTCAGCGGTAATTTTTATGATGTATGCACTCAAATTGTAGTTTGGAATAGCGAAACTGCGAAACAAAAAAAAAAAAAAAAGAAAAAGAAAGGATTAAAAAGTTAAAATAATAACCAATTGCGTTCAAAAAAGGTTCAAATTTTTCACTTTCTCCTAAAAACAGTGAAACTGAAACAAAAGAAAAAAAGAAACCAGTTCTATGATAAGGAAATGGAAGTGAAACTTTGTTGTAAACTCTGGTCACAGAGTCGTTTACGAAATTTGCATTTTTCGTTATCACATAACTTGTCATTTTTCGCCGTCTTCGCTAATTTTACCATATTTCAAAGCGTTTATAAAAATGGATTGCGTAATTGTTAGTATAATGCTTATATATCAACCAAGATAGTCGCAACCTTTAAAATAAACAGAGAGACGACATTTGAAAACTATATATAGGATGTCAAATGCATGTCAAATTCAACGTATTCGAAGCTTGCAATTTTCTTGTTCCTGGCTAAACGTGTAGTTTCAGGCTTCTTAAAGTGCCAATTAAATTATCTTATCATATTTCAATTTCATGCACTTTCATTTTGTCAGAAATGTTCGCATGTACAATTTTATCAGATTGGTAATGGAAGTTTTTATTGTGTAAAATGTTGATTGTTTCAATGCCATAATTATATAGATTTTTTACCAAAAATCTTTCCTAATTTTTTCGACACTGTAAGAATAAACGATTCGTATAATGTGAAAAAAAACTCAGTCGAAATGTCAACCTACAGATAAATATCAAAGCACTAACTGGCATAATTTTGCTACGTGAACCAAAAAAATTTAGACGCTCGTTGTACGTGCCAAGATAAAAGCAATAAAAATTTTAAAAGAAAGCTTCCTTTACAATTATGGAAGCACAAATGTGAGAATAATCTGACCAGACTGTATGACCGGCAGTATCTTGAATTTTAATACACATTTAACATTGAAAAAACGCTGGCGATCAGTTTCGCCGAGAAAGACAGTTTCAACGATTATTAATGACTTTTAGTATCACAGAGATTTAATTTTACAAGTATTAATTACGTTTTATTTTACACTTGTATTAAACTTTGAATTCTCTGCAAGCTAGGAAACAAGATTGGAAGTTTCAAATCACGAAAGCCTTTATGATCACTGTATAAATAGCAATAATAATTTTGACATTGAAAGTCAATTATATACATTACATACGACTTTCTTGCGTAAAAATGTAACAATTTTTCAATTCACTTTTATAATGTATAATTATGCTTTTCAATTTTGTAATAAGGTAATTTATAATAACGAAGTTTGGTGCAATGATGAGAGAGAGCCTCTTTAATATGATTGGACTTCATCGTGATACAGATGTGTCAAAGAAATTGCTCGTTGCATATTACTTACACCCCAAGTAGCGGGGGGGGGGGTTGTAGGGATTGGAAGGCTATGGAGATTTTTAACCTCAAAAATCGGGTGAATTTTGAGTCTCGGATACAAAATATTCAGAATTTGATGAACAGGAAAGAATATAATGACAGATTTGTGTGATCAAAACATCAATATCAATGTCACCAAGGTCAAGATAGACAGCGTTGGCAACTATAAAGCATTAATCAACGTCTATACACGGTAAATCATGGCAAATATACTCGGAACATGTTATTATGTCACGTTAACGATTGAAGACTGACTCTGAAGTTTGTCAGACTGACTCTAAAGTTTGTACACACTCCTCGTTATACAGGTGTGCAAGCACAAGATTAATGTGCTATGTGGTTATACATCAACTATATATCATACACTATATCATCATTAGGTCTATAATCATGTTTTTTGGCGTTCATGCATTAGTTGAGATGTGTTTTAAGCCCTGACCCAGTGCTTCCTCTCCTAACCTCTGATCTCTATATATTAAGTGAATGTTACTTTCAGGCTCTATTAAAGGCCTGGGTACGATGAGATTGCCCTGTTCATGCACAATACAGTGTCCGCAGCAAGGGTGATGGTAATCCGTGAACGGCATTGCAACTGTTCTTAATATCCTTACCAACGAGAAAATAACTTTATAATATCAACTTGCTGTTTATTTTGTCTTGAGAGAAGTCGTTGCAAGATATCGGTGTTTTCATGAAGAAAGCTGCTGTAAAGAATTAAACCATTTCCTACATTTAATCATAGATCAAATTATCATAAATATAACTTGGAGATATTGGTAAAGTAAAGAAATTTATAGCCAGAAACCTTAAACTACTTAAAGGAATCTCTCCGCTCCAGAACATACGTTTAAAACAAGTTCTAGGATGCCAATGTCTCGTGAAAATCTATGATCGAAATTCGCGTTTCGAAAGAATAAAGTGCTTGATACTTGTTCCGCCTTCGACAGCACCCCCAAATGAGTAAACGTCCGAAAACGGAAAAGATTCTTAGGATGTTCCGTATACAATTAAGGCCACGAATCCTGACACTTATGAATACGGAGAAGATTATCTGGAGACAACCAGGTCTGAGTAGCCTGCTCGCACGAATTCCGAGTTGACAATTAGCATCAATTTTGCCATTTATAAATTGCTGCTTTGCAATGGTAAAGTAATACAGCATTCTCAAGTTCCTATGTCAAATCTCGTGCACTTGCAAATGGTCTACCTTAACTCCGTCCGTGTGTAATTCCACGATATAATTATAATAAGGTTCCAAAGGGGGAAATGAGTTGTAGGGTTCATTTCATTGACATTGTTCATGATTTTACAAGTACCAAATGACGAACATAAACTTTCAAGATGAAGTGCTTTGGTCAAGCTTGTCAGAACAACGTTTCATAAACAAGGTTGTTGTTGACAGCTAATTAAATATTTAACTGTAGAAAGAATATCGTTGGTATATAGTATTTGGCGCTTTCCTTAATTAAACGGCCAAAACGGCCACATCAGTCATACTTCGAATTGAAATACAGTATTTCGTTAAGAATAATACGACGAGACTGCATTTTTGCGGTGCCATGCAGTGTAAATAGTGAGTTTGGGAAATACAACGGCAACAACCGCAATATCCTTATCAACAATGCATGCTATTGATCCTTTAAGACAAACGAAATTGTAAATTACGTGGCCTGCAACGTTGCACACTGTCGTAGTTGCTGAAACGGCATCGTGACTTATACCAATAGGGACTTAAGCATGTAGGACGGGAACACGACGACGGCAGTTATCAAAACAATTATTCATTGAAAAGAAATAAATTATTAAATACCTATGGGAGGTTTAAACCTGATCTACGTTCTGTTTGTTCGATATTGTTTGGAGTGCTAGAAGCAACTTTGCTGATCGATCATATTATTTTTTATTAACTCACCTGTTTCAGAGAAAGAGGAAACTTGAAGAGGCAAATCAAGTCTATACTAGCTCGTATTTTCTTTAATACCACAATATTAGGTGAATATATTTTGCCGTTGCCGTCTTGCCGTCTTGCCGTTACCGTTGCAGTTGTATTTCTCAAACTCACTACTAACGTTATACCTGACTGAAAAGTTCTTGGAACGCTCTAACCCTCTAATATACCAGTAATCTGCCCGTGTTTCAAATACAACAGGACCGGTCTGGCTGTTTTTATTGTATGAAGGAACAAATTTAGCACACAGAAAACTTTGGAAAGCATTAGCCAGATAAAATATTTTAGGGGCTTAATTTCGAGTGGAATTATACACACTTTAAATTCAAGCCATGTAGGAACAGTTGATGGCTTGAATTTAAAGTGTGTATAATTCCACAAGACCCTTTGAACCTTCGGTCTGATTTGCATTCACCTCACACAAAAGATTAATTTAGACCATAAATTATAGGTTAGTTAATACCCACAGATATGCTATATGATAGTGAAAAGGATTGTAGCTGCATGCATGTTTCGCCTAAGTTAAAAAATTGAAAAGGATAGAAAAGCTTTCTTTCTGTGTCATAATACCCAAGACACTCATGACACCCATAATACCCATGACACTCAGGTTAGTGTCATAATAAACAATTATTTCTGGTTATGAACTGTTCAATTTTAAAATAAGTTCAAAGATCTCGACTAAAACTGGCAGAATTCGGTATTTTACTTTACTGCATGCAACTTTTAATATTCAACAGCCCTATATACCACAAATTTGGTGTTAAGGGTGAGCGAGGTGCGTCTAAGCTGTGCAAAGATTTTTGTATAGTGTTTGTAAAAGTTATTTGTGAAAACATGGATAATTAATGAGATTATCATATCAAGCCACCGTTGCACGCAAAGCTCGCGTGTTTTGGACCAACCTATTAACCTATATTGACAACGCATGTTGGCCATCCTGTTCAGCGCATATCAACTCGATATTTAAACTAGAAGTTACTATCGCAAGTGAAGCGCTGCCTCACAGGTATAGGGTGTAGCCACAGAACACAAGCAAATAGAACTACAGCAGTACAATGTACACAAAAGTAACTAATTTAGATATTAGTTATCTTAACTATCACTTATCTGAAATAACTGGTAAGGTTTTACAATGGTATAAAAAAATACACAATATATATTGTAAATAAGTAGAACAATTTAAATAGTCTTTTATATTTTCCACATTCAGTGAACAGTAGGTTATTGCAACAAGGCAAAAGGTGCAATCGTTTTTTTCTGCAGCGAGTTCATATGTTTGAATAAACACCAGCGTTACATGTCCTATTGGTCACATCATATTTTGCAAACATTTTTGAGTCGTCAATGGGAACAAGATTCGTTTTCGGCACTCTTTGGCACATTGATATTCGTTGTCGATTGTCAATACTTTGGGTAGCTTCTAGGGGCCAGTTGTTCAAAAGCCTGTTAGCCTAACCCTGGGTTAATTCAAATTTTTACATCAGTTTTTTCAATCGCTCATTTCTGTAGTTGAACATGTTTTTCCATGAATATTTTGTGGATAAATAAAAATCTTATATTATTAAGTCTTGAAACAAATAGCGGTGCAGAGCCATAAACCAAAACAGCTTAGTGAAATTTTAACCCAGGTTAGCGCTAACCTAGCTTCGAACAACCGGCCCCAGGTGTATAGACCATTGTTATAGTAGAAGTAACAAAGTATTCGAAAAAGTAATGAAGTAAAAAATGTTGAGCATTGCTAAATAATTTATATATCACAAGTGAACATTACACTATTTACCATCACTGTTGTTGTTGAATGCAAACAAGTGAACATTTAAACTCTATATAAATAATGCGCGAGGCGAAAGGCGAATATGTTTGTGTTACGAAACTCTTAGCTAATAACTATTGTTCACATAACACACATTGATTGTATTTTGGTTTTAAATCCAAATTGCCTTTCATGCTGCACGCGGGGGAGGGGTCATATATTGTGCATGAGGAGAAGTTAAAAAGCGAGACGACGTAGTTTATCATACAAAAGCAGGAGATTTTGAGGCCGCAATAATTTTTTTCTTTCTTAGGGTTTCCAATGTTTGTAAAGTCGCGAAGATGCCGAGAGATTTCTAGAAACTCAAACGAGTAGAGAAGCTTCTTTATTTGCGTGTTAAAATAAAGCTAGTAGTTATAATTGTGAAATAGCTAAAGCTATTATATAGTTCTGGTTGAGAACGCAGGACTTAAAACTGCTAGATACTCATGCTCCACGCGCGTGGGAGGCGCATGATGTGCATGGGAGGGAAGTTAAAAAGCGAGACGACGTATTGAAGTGTTTGTGGATCCGGTCAAAGAGTGGATAGGCGGTACCAGTTCTGCTTTATTACCTTTTCATGCCTTGAATTATGACACGGAGGGCACAAAAAGAGAGAAACGATACCTTGCAGCTTCATTCACAAGACCTGACCGCTGAAGACGACTGACTGGCAGTGGAAAACGAAGTAAGTCGAGATTCTTTGAAGTAGTGTATTCGAAGGGTAATGTACTGCATGCAGAATTGATATTAAACGTGTGGAATATGGTCTACATTTTGTCCAGTTGTGCTTTTATTGAATGAATCAGATACTATTCCATATAATGTAATAGGAATCATATAGTCCTATATGAGAAGTTTTTTTGGCCAATTATATATCTATATTATGGAGTTGTGTACATTGTTTGCATCAAAACAAGCCTAGATTGAAGCCCTAAATTTCCTATTTGAAGAACATTCTGTTTCAGAGTATTGTACGAGTACAGAAATATGACTCCAACAACTATAGCTCTAACGCTGTGAACATTCTAGGGGCGTTACACTTGTTTTCTTGATTATAGCCTAAAAGAAAACAATAATGAACGTTCGAGCTTCTATTCTCTTGTTATTGGTGGTTGCACTCGCCTTAGCGAGAGGTATGTTACCGATTCTCTACAGACCGATATCGATTTTGCATTTTACAAGGTATACATTAAAATATCAATTAGTTTTCGGTATAGTTCCTATCTGCCAGGAACGAGAAAGAGAAATACAAATCCTGTATAATATATACGCGGTGCATGTTCCCACTATATACCGTCAATTCAACGCATATCTTGCAATTTCACGATAAATATTCAGATATTTTTTTATAATTCAACGATTTATAGCTACTATAGAGTTCAAGCGTTTTTTAAAAACTTATTGCAATGACAAAAGTATTTTATACATAGGTACCTAAAAATATGTTAACCCATTTATTTATTTGTAAGTAGCATCAACTTTAGATTCCCTATAATGAAAACATTTGTTCAACAATAACTTAAATGTAACTTAAAAGTTAATTTAGTAAAAAGTAATCTTGACTTAGATAGTATTTAGGAGAGATAATCTAACATCTGCAAGCTATATACACCCGTGCGAAAGTCAATTTATCTTGGCAAGCAGTTTTCATTTAAAAAACCGGAATAGTATTAGAGCGTTCTGAACTGAATATCCATGTTCTATTCTATAATATAGCCTTCTTGCTTTCAGCAGAAATTTGAACTTATGAAATAATGATATATTTAGCGTAAATTTAAATTTGTCGTCTAGCGGCCGATATATCACGTTGTGAACGCGAAGGCGAAGATGAGTGCAAATGTGAAAAGTACTACGAAGGAATTCCAGGACAGGGTTGCTCAGAAGGTCGCCATAATTGCGATGATTCTCGAACCTGTTACATGAACCATCCATGGCATGCCTGTTGTTTGGATTAGGAAGAAGAAGATCCGTAATCGATGGCCGAATAATAGCATATTCGAGAACATGCTTGTATGAAATAAAACTAGAACTATAGAAACAGGTCATCAACAGTGTATCTGCATTTCATAATATTGGCATATAGACTATAAAATACATGTGTTTTTCCTTCTTCAAAATTGTGTTTTTTGCATTGATTTGTATCAGAACCGTTTTATGTTGAAATGTGTAAGAACAAAGAAGGATAGTCAAATTAAGGTGAACTTTACTTTAATGCTAAAGCGACGCCTAAACAGGGGCGTAGCCAGGGACCAGACGTGTGGGGGGGAGGCAACCAGCGCTTTAAGGGCTGTCGGGCGATATTCCCATATATGGCAGTATTTAAGATGCTAGGGTTTTTTAAATTCTGAACAATAAGGGTTCCCCCCTGTTGGAGATTTGGGAAAGATTTGGGCGATTGGTGGGCCATTGATGACCATATACTTTGCGAATCAACTGACTATAAATTATAATATATACGCTCTTTCCACTGAGCTACTGACGTACCTGAAAAGAACGAGTGTGTTTGATATGTATTTAGGATTGTAATGCCTGCGCCTTAGTAAATTACAAAATATGCGCTGCGCCTGCAATGTCTATCCCGGCGTGCGCGTGCTTCCAATATTGATTAATGACATCATCAATTGCAGATCTACTAATTAGTTTACGTAACAATCCCTGTTTTGCATTATTGACTAGCCAGACTACTGGTCGCTCAAAAAACCTTTCTCAGAGAGTTAATTTAAAAAGTGGCTGATTGAGACGCTAGATCTCCCGCTGTTGTTCTTCCGTCTTGAAAACCACGTGCAAGGAAGGAAAACTTACTTTTCTGTAAAACAACAAAAGCAAAATCTAGTAAAGTTGGAAAAGTAAAAATCTATATGTCAAGGTGGAATCCTCACAATCCGTACGTTATTCTTTTACTCATTTTATATTTTAAATTTAATTCATCAAATCTTATTTTAAACTTTTTTAATGAAAATGCGGGATATTGTTTAGGAATCGGTTGATATAGTTTGCTCATATTTTGAAACTGGGAAGCAATTAAGACTGGAAATTAAAGCCCAGCAAAAGACTTTGAGTGAAGACATAAAAAACTGTAAAATTTAATTGCTAATGTTTCGTTGTATGGTTCACAACCTCTTCAGGGAAATTAAGCTTATTTACAAGGATGGCTTCATGCAGTATTATACACAATTTTTTTTAAAAATTGGTTGAAATATTTAAATAGACGAATAGGAGAAAAGATTGAAAACAAATTGTCAATGATATACCAGTCCGGTGCGAAGCGCCGTTGAGGGTACTAATTCCGCTCGGATATTTGGATCAAAGTGGATCTACTTTGTTCATGTAGTGGATCCAACTTGATCTACTACCCTCATGTAGTTCTCTCTGTTTCCTATTGAACAAAATAGGGTTCTTCATGCAGCACCTAGCCTAAGTTACTGGCTACTTTTCTGTTTCTCCTCTCTTTTCCATCTTAATTTCAGTGATGATGAATGGATTGATATTGCGGAAACTGCCGGGAAACTCTCTGGAATTTGCGGATGCAAGTTCTTTTAAATTTTAAGCAGGTGCCAGCCGGCGATTATCGGTAAAGATCGCCAAAAAACACACCTTATTGCATTCCGCGATTCTTTGCCGATCATTGGCAGAAATCGTATGCAGGTAAGTTTGTATTGTCCTTTCAAGCGCCATAAATAGTGCATTCGCTCATGTCCTCAAACATTACGCAACGTATTGCAGAAAAGCCTTTAAATTCTGAATAAATTGCGCAGACTGAAAGTGACTAATTAATCATGCATAGACCGATTATATGCCAATCGCGAAATAGCCCAAATATATATATATACATATCGCTGGCGTTTAGCTGAAAAGAATAACTATAACAATTGAAATTGAGGAAACTGATATTTGTGAACTTACCTTGGCTTGCACGCGTACTCTGTAAAGCCTCTTTTTAAACCAATATAAAATGAGTTCCAACTTGGATAGATAATAGGTTTAGCCCTTATGCAAGTACGATAAGGTTTCCAATACAAAGTTGCTCACTCGTCAGCGTCCACATTAACTGCTGAACTAAAATGAGAATTTGGCTATAGTGTATTTATGCGCAACAGCACCGGAATGAAATAACTAGAACTTGACGCTCGCGCAACGGATATAGCGTGGTTACCGCAATTTGCGCATTACTTGCTAAAACGCGCTCCTAGGGATGGTTAACCAACTTGCATGCATTTGCGGGAACAGTTAGCTAGCAGAAAAACAAACAAACTTGTTTGTTTCATATTTACAAAATATAGAAAAACATCCTGTTACGTTTTACCGACTTTCCGTTTCGAAACCAACAAGCAATCCATTTAACCTTGATCAAATTGTAATGTATAGAAAGCGGATACAACCGCTTGTGTCGTGTAAAGCAAATGTATATTATCTTCACATCGTGGCCAGTGTAATGTAAACTGCAAAGAGTAGGAATATTTCTCTCGAGACTGATCGATTTGACTGATTTGTATTCACAAACCATTTTCAGCTGCATATTATAATTTCAGGAAATACATATAATAAAAGTTATTCCTAATAGATTCGTTGTGTCAATAAAATTTTTTGACAATTTCATTGTGTATTGGTCAACATTTTTTATTAACACCATGAATGTATTCGATATAATCTTTATTTTATGTATAGACAAAGACAAGATGAAGTTAGGGCATTAATTGGAGCTAATTTGTGTAATTACAAAGTTACAAAGGTGATTATTGAAAACTGTGGCCTCTGATTGGTCGAGTGACCTCGCATTCGTCTCAGTTTTTATGCAACGATATTCACCTCGCCTTGGGCGATTAATTATTAATAGACCTTTCAATAATCACGTCACATGATCGTTTTAAACCTAGAATCACTTTCCACAAGCGATATTTTTCGCGCAAAGCGTCTTTATTCTTTTGTATTTGAGCAATTTGTTCCATGCAGATGATTGCAGTTGAGAGCTCTGAAACAAAAGTATATTAATGATATGTATTATACGCATGATACTATATGAAGTAGCGTCAAACACAATTCAAACTATAGATAAAGAGATGATAATAAAGCTTGTCATCCCATTACCTGTTGTTTGACGTGGCAAAATGCGACATGTATGAACAGGCTTAGCATTCTATCCTGAGAAAATACAGTATACATGTTGCGATTTTGCTTGCCCTGGCATGCATGCAGTGCTTGCTTTAACTGTATATATCCACGGACTATTCATGAGCTGTGGCTTATCAGTTCCTTATATGCAGGTCATTGTATTGGACCAACATGTTTATCTTCCTACCGCAATATTAATAACGCATGTTGGCCATCCAGTGACCGCAATATTAATGACACATGTTAGCCATCCAGTTCAGCGTGTTTATACGTGCTCAACGTGCACATGAAATTCCATATTTAAATAAATATGCGATCGAGACCAATGAAAAGCGAATACGATTTAATCTCGAAACTCCAATAACTATTGCTTACAACACACATCCATGTATTTTGAGGTTAAATTTAATCTGCCTTTTTTTAAGTGTTTGTGGTTTCTGCTATATTAGTAATATCACTTATCTATACCTTGAATTATCATTTCCAATGTTTCTATACGGTAGCGTAAATGATGAAAGATCTATACACGTGCGAAAAAGCTTTTTTTATTTGCGTGTTAAAATAGAGACTTATTTCCGGACGGTAAATTCAAACTGCATTCATCCTGCACGCAGGAGAGGAGTCATGACGTGCACGAGGGGAAGTTAAAAAGCGAGACAACCTATTTCAATTGTTTGTGGATCCATTCAAGGAGGCGGTAGGCGGTACCAGTTCTGCTCTATTACATATTCACTGCCTTGAATTATCACGCAGAGGCCACAGAAAGAGGGAAACAGTAGCTTTCAGTTTTATTCACAAGACCTGAAGGCGACTGGCTGGCAGTGGAAAACGAAGTAAGTCGACATTCGAAGGGTAATGTAAGCAGAATTAATATTGGATGATGACTGTGGAATATAGTCCAGCTACATATTGTACGTTTATCGAATAACCCAGATGCTAATATTTTATAATGTGATAGGAATCGTATAGGGCTCTTTGAAAGTTATTTGGAGCAAACTATTGTGTGAAGATGTGTTCATTGTTTGCATCAAAACAAGCTTAAGTTAAGGCTCTAAATATCCAGTTTGAAGAATATTCCGTTTCAGAGTTTTGTAAGAGTACAGAAATATGGCTCCAATTACAACTATAGCTCTGTGAAGTTGTGAACATTGTACTAGCTAACGGGCTATACACATGTTTTCTTGATTATAGCCTAAAAGAAAACAATAATGAGTGTTCGAGTGTCTTCTTTTCTCTTGCTATTGGTGGTTGCACTTGCTACAGCGAGAACGTGGGGAAAGTCGTTCGAGTTTAACGACCGAGGTATGTTACTATACTGATATCCCAAGGCCGATGTGGCATTTTTTGAGGTACATTATAAGGAATAATTACCTTTCATCGTTGTTCTTTATCACTCAGAGAAAGCGAAATAAAAATCCTGTGTAACCTATATACCCTCAGATCAATGCATGCATATACATATATACAGTCAATGGACACCGGAATATTTGCATAGCGGTGCAAGTCGGCAGGCTGGCAACGCCAACGCCACTGTTCCGTGTGCGAAACTTACTTACATATTGACGCCATCCATGCAGGAATTCTGAACTGAATATCCGTATTTTATTCTAAATAGCGTGTGGAAGCTAGGTTTTAGCGGAAATTTGCACTAATGAAATAATGGTGTATATATGAGAGTAAATTTAACTAAAATACTGCTTATTGTCGTCTAGCCGATATATCACGTTGTGAACGCGAAGGTGATGATGAGTGCAAGTGTGAAAAGTACTACGAAGGAATTGAAGGACAGGGTTGCTCAGAAGTTCGCCACAATTGCGATGATTCTCGAACCTGTTACATGAACCATCAATGGCATGCCTGTTGTTTGGATTAGGTAGAAGAGGCTCGAGCGCCGAATGATAGCTCATTTGAAAACATGCTCTTTAAAAGTATATAATAAAACTAGAACTAGAGACAGCACTGCACATTTCGTGTTTAATAATATGGGCACTATTACTACTGGGTGCTATAGATTCCAAAATATATGTGTTTTACCTTCTTCAAAATTGTTTTTTGTGATTGTAGTTCAGAATCGTTTTATGTCGAAATTGCATAAAAATAATCAACGAGGTGCGTCAATTAGTCATGGAAGATTAATTGTAGTTAAAGAAGAACTTTACTTTACTGCTAAAACGACTTCTAAACTACTTATTTTCGACTATTGGTTTTCGATCTGTGTAGTTGATGATGATCCCATGAACATTTGGGTGACCAAGGTAATGTTTAATAGGGCGTCAACGTCATGTTTAATGGTGAGGTATTGTGCTCTTTTCAAAGAATATTTTGAACTTCCAAAACTATTTAATTGGTTTTCGAGGATAGAATTTGAAAATGCTAAAAAACTAAACTAAACTGATTACAAGTTTATGGTTGCTGTGATATCGAGATTGCATGCATCCATATTCAAATTTCGACTACATTCACACAAATTGGAGCTATTCGTATCTTAGTCCAACCAACTCATTTCCCCTGCGACTATGCGCACTTGCATTTGTCCCCATTATATCTTATGTCAAACCATTATATCATTATAAATATATGTGTTCGTAAGGGAAAATGAAGGTCAATTTAGAAGTTCATGATTTTATCATGAATACTAAATGACAAACTTCAGCTTTCAAAATGAAGCGTTTTGGTCAAGCTTGTTAAACCAAGGGAGGAGGCTTCACAAAGTTTAATCAGTTTTTAAAAGTTTAATTTTTAAATTGTTCTTTATTTAGTGTGTTGATCATAATAATTTTCTAGGGCCGTTGTAATTGGCAGAAGGTGTAGCGTGCACCTTTTCACTTCGGTATGTCCGTATGCGTGCATGCATGCTTCAATATCTAAAATTATATAATTATGTAAATGTTAAAAAGTATGTTAAATATGAAAGCACTTCAACGTTGTTGACAGCATGTCAATTAAATAATCAATTCAGGCAAAGTCTTTTGTACACTTCGATCTGATTCAAGTAGTTGGAAGCACTCAGCAGTGAACTCTATAAGCAATGCAACGATAACTAATAGTTATTTGGTCGCCATTTTTGAAGCCAGTTAGAGCCAAATTGAGTACCAGTGCCAGACCCTTTCTATTTTTTTTATCAACGCGATCGTCGAACGTGAAGCCAAAAGAATAGAAAAAAACTAGCAATGGTAACCATTTAGGTTACTAACTCATCTGAGAGGTACACTTATCAAGCATTGGAAAGCACACTTATGTTGTTTGCGCTGTTTAATTGCAAAAAGTTGGACAAAAGACTGCATGTGAAGTAAAGGCGGGCTTATTTAGGACAGCTGGGTCACTACCACTGACCTATATCTATATATACTAGATGGACTGAGCGCGCGACCTATTTAATCGGGAGCTGAATGGACCACCGATGCTCACAGGGGGTCCTTGGTCTCATGCGTAAATTTACCGACCAAAAATAACTGGCTCGTAATTCGGATTTCGGAGTGAGCGTTATAATAATTTAATTGAAATAATTTATGATATAAATTTAAGTTCAATTTCTGACCATTTTCTTCTTCTTGTCTAAAGAACGCGAATACGTTTGTTATGTTGTCGTTGTTAAACTGACGAGCGACCCCTTTTGTGCCTTTGATAAATATAATTTCGAGCCGAAAAATGAAAAAAAATGAACAGAAAATACGGAGATATAGTACAATGACAATAACTGCAGAGGGCATAGCTACAAGCTCTTCAAATATGCTCACGTCAGGGAGATGCTCACGTCAACAACGTATTGAAAATATACATCATAACGACAATTCTTTTGTCAAAATTTTTAATGCTCTCTCATGGACTCTGTCAATTGACAAACTAGAATATTTCACAACAAGTAATTATTATGTACAAAGAATTTACAAATAATTTATGTAAGCATTTTATATCGTTATTTGGTACAATAATTTTTTTGTTAACGTACATGTGCTGTTCTTTTTCATATATTTTACACTAAGATGTGCGGTAAACTTATTAATACACTGTATTTCCATCTTGAAAAGTATTCCTCGGGTATCTGAATTAATATCTTTCTTTCTTAAGAATTCAAATCATCAAAAACACCACAAATTTGCACTACTAAAACGATAGTAAGGATACTCACTAAAAACTTTTTTTAAAAATGTAAAGGCCCTGTCACACTGTTGCGTATCACATTAACGTATGGCAGCGTATGATAAATATTACGCATACGCCGGAATACGCTGAAATATGCTGGTGGTACGTCGTGCGTAAGTTATACACGTTCCAAGCACGGTAACATACGCTGGTATACGCCGAGGAAGAAATTTTTTTTTAAGCATGCTTAAAAATCTTGTGCGTGTTTGGACGTATGGTTTATACGGTAAAGATAAGCTAGTCATACGCTGAATACGGCAGAAGGACGCTAAATGTACTGTACTAATAGGTTAAGTACGCTAATCATACGCAAATGAGTAAGTGTGCCGTACAACTAACGTGTTGATAGCGCATCAGTAACGAGGGTCTAACTTATGTGTGACGTATGTTTAACGTCTATAGAGGGCTTAGCGTATGACTGACGATTAAGTAACGCATTTACCGTACAATTAGCGTATAGTTAACGCCTGGTCGTCGTATCCTCAGCGTATTGCAAACGTTAGGAGAAAGGGTATATAAATATATAGCATGTCATTTATTGTGTATAATATATATTTATGTTGGATGCCTTCATATCATCTTGTACCTTCGAGGATAAAGGATGGAGTTAGCTGTTCTTGAATACCAGTTTGATCTCATAGCTTTGACGATTCGTCAAATAGAAAATAACAGAAGGAAAAGGAGAGAAAGAAAAAGAAAAAGAAAAAGACGTGAGGTATGGATGAGATCATGGATCGGAAGGCGAAGGCAGTTTGGCATTTACGACCAACTTCTGGTGGAACTCCGAAGCGAGGATACGCGATGTTTCAAAAACTTTATGCGGATGGTCCCCGAGATGTTTGATGAGCTTTTGGCAAGAGTGAGTCCCAGGATCACCAAGAAACATACCTGGTATAGAAGACCCTTGAAGCTTGGGCTGAATCTCTCTTTGATTTTGCGACATCTTGCCTCCGGGAGCACGTATTCAGCCATGAAGTACGGATGGAGGGTCCCCCACAACACCCAGTCACTTATTGTCAGAGAGGTTTGCCAAGCCATCATCTACGAATACATGTCCAAAGTAATGACCACGCCAGAGGGATGGCGTGCCATATCTGATAAGTTCCTCAAGAGGTGGAACTTCCCCCATACATGTGGTGCTATAGATGGAAAGCACATTGCCTGCAAGTGTCCACCAAAAAGTGGATCCCAATATTTCAACTACAAGGGATTCTACTCTGTTGTACTCATCGGCCTTGTAGACGCAAATAATAAATTCATCTGGGCAGACCTCGGTGGTAAAGGGTCATCATCGGACGCACAGATCTACAACAACTCTGAAATCAAAGAATTAACAGAAGACGGAACTATAGGATTCCCCGTCCCCGATGCTTTTGAGAGTTTATGAAATGAGAATTTAATTTTGACAATTCGATTATCGTGAAAGTTACTACAGTAACAAAATAGTCAATACTTCTTTCACGTTGGTGGTCGAAGGTTGAGAACCTAATCCTGAAATCCAATATCATCAGTAGATTCCATGATTTCTCGAAATCCTGAGAGACTAGTAATGTTCGGGTGACTTTGCTCAAAGGCTGAGCTTGGACTGTGCGGCGTTGGGCTAGACGTTTCCGTTATTAACTCTGTTGCAGAAGCCAAAGAGGCACGAACCGGGCCTTGCTGCAACGGTTGCTGAGCAAGTTGTTGGGAAGGAGGAATCATCTGCTGTTGTTTAGTGGTAGTCTTGTGATGATGTGGATGTGAAATAACCGCTGGTGAAACTGCTGCATGTACTCCATGGGCTGAGAGCCTCTCACCAACGGTGCCAGAGGCATGTTTATAGGCATGTTGCTGGATTTCTGATAATGCTCAGAGAAGGATGGTGCTGATGCTCTAAATGAACAGAAGGAGATACTTGTAGTGAGGTGCAAATCATGGGGTGGTTGAGAAGGGATCCCTTGTTGGTTAACTTTGATAGATGGAGCCGCCATTGCACTTGGAAATTCATCATCGCTGTCCTCATCCATGAGTTCAGACAATAACCTATTGATGGAGGACCTTGCCTTCTTGTACTTGGACTTGGACATAGTCAAAAGGCTCTCTTTAACATAATTTGCAAAGACACTTCGTGCTGTAATGGGCTGTTGTTTGGCTTTGTAGATGTCTTTGAGGATGGTGCCAGACTCAGCAACTCTCTTCTGTAGAGTCTCAAGGACGTCACTCTTTGTGTCCTGAGGTCGCTTGTGGGACCTTCCAGCGGTAGATGATGGTATTGGAGTGACTTCATCTAAGACATCCTGCATATCAGCGCAGGCGCTCTCGGCAGCATTAAGATCTCCTCTGTGAAGCTGGATGGTTTCCTTCACCTAGAAAGACCAAAAATATCATGTGGAAATTGTCTCAAATTACTTGGTCATCATGTTGCTAAGGTAATATGGCGGTCTATCTACACTCTGCATGGGCTCCGGTCGGTGGCGAGTGACAGTCTTCAGGAAGGCAAACTTTGAGAGGATCCACTGTTCTCTCTCAGTCAGGTTTGGAGCACTATCCCCGCTTTTCTTCTTATCAAGGCGCGTATGGGTGTCGCGCAACGATCTGAATCAGCCCTTGAGGATGTCAACAGTCTTGTTCATCTGATGTGCTTGCTCTTCCCAGATCTTCTCTTTCTTGTCTTTCCGCCTATAATCTGTCATCTTCACATTCCACAGCACAGGATTGTCCATAATAAACTCCAGCATCAGCTCCTCTTCTGTGGCGCTGGGCTGTAAGGGTTTTTCTTCGCCCTCTTCCTCTTATTTTTCTCCTTGCTATCAGCCCGCCGGAAGGAGGTGAAGTCATCAATGGTTTCAGATGATAAAGCTGATGAATTATGGGAGTCTTGGGAAGGTTGTGTTGGAGATTTTGAGAGCTCAGGAACATGTCGCGCATTATTCAAAGATGTCTCAGGAATAAGTGCATCATCATCAGGTGGTTCAACTACATCTGCAGGTGCACAAACACGTTGTTCGTCAGCTTTGGCAACGGCTGATGATGGAGTCCTCTTTCCTTTTCTTCGTCCGCGGGTAGATGATGTCTTCTTATTTGCCATGGTGTCTTCTTCTTTTTTCACTGTAGGTTTGACATTTTCTCGAATGAGTGTCGTGTGAAAATACTGCCGCTTATATACGATTAAAGTCTGTGAAACGCCAATGGTAACTTTACATGCGCATTCCAAACGCTTCTCGTAAGCTATTCATACGCCAGCGACAGGCTACTCATACGTTACTCATACGTTTAATAAGTTAATTCTATGCAAAATGTCCTATTTTTACAGACTTTTTCGTGCGTATAAAATGAATGAAATGATCTTTATACGCGACTCATACGTTTCTATCATACGCAACAGTGTGACAGGGCCTTAAACCCGCC
>NW_021163649.1:0-30103 GCF_004324835.1 Dendronephthya gigantea | reverse complement strand
AGGAAGTTGAATCGGCCGCTGAGCGCCAAAAAGATGGTCAGAAATATGTCGCATGCGACCACGGTTTTTTCCGATTGGCCAAAATTAAGATTAGCGCGTGGGCGAATAAAGCCGGTTTTCCACTAGCGATATTTTCGCGCGAGCGAGCGGCATACTTTTGTTCAGAGCTTTCAACTGCAACCATCTGGAACAAATTGTTCAAATACAAAGCAATAAAGTCGCTTCGCGCGAAAAATATCGCTAGTGGAAAATCGGCTTAAGTCTTGCGCGAAAAAGACGCTCAAGTAGAAACAACAGACACGGGATGACACAATGGCGCCGTATTTGGAAAATATTGGGGTCCATTTGTTTTTCTTGCGATCCGAATTCATATTTTAGCGTTTCTTGCAATCTGATTGGCTACGCGAGCGGTCCGTATGAGGCCGTACGGACCGCGCGAGATTTAAAAGCACAGAGCCCGCGCTAAAATGAATTCGGACTGCAAGAAAGTGGTCATTGCGGTTTTGCATATCCTCATCCACAAGGTCAAGCCAGCTGTCCTGCGCGGAGTTCCCAGTGTCGTTCATCTGAAAAAATGAACCATTTTGCCCGTTGTTGTGGATCCAAACCTTACGATCACCTTTTGCTGATGTTCGTCCCCCCGTGTTGTACCACGTTTTTCACCTCTCCCTCCTAGTTTTGTGCCACATCAACCCTCTTCAGGTGCGATTCGCCACATTTCCGACATTCCACCACACCCCACTTCCAACGAAGAGTATCTGTTTCCAATCACTATCTCCCAAATCAGCAATTCAACCACGCCGGAGGCTAATGTGCTCATTGCCAATGTCCCAACCCAGGTGTTAATTGATTCCGGCGCTAGTAAAATGTAATTGATGAAAAGGCCTATCACACCATCATGAAATCTCCAGTGAATAAACATCTCGTGTTATACCCTACCTCCACGAAGATCTACGCTTACGGCGGTACCTCCCCACTACCTGTCCTTGGGACATTCTCCACTCACGTTGAATCAAAAACACGAACAACTCCTGCAACTATCTACGTCATTCGGGACAAAAACAGATGTTTACTGAGTTTCAAAACCGCGACCGCATTAGAACTCCTATCTGTCATCGCTCCAACCAATGTCAACATCTCAACGCCACCTTCAATGACCAATGCACAAACACGTCATGAATATTCCGACCTTTTCGACGGCATTGGCAAGCTAAAAGATTTTCAAGTCCATCTCCGCATCGATCCTCCGTACCCCCCGTGACACAACCTCATTGGCGCATTCCATTCCATCTTCGCAAAAAGCTTGACGACTTGACAAACGAAACTTGACAAACTAGAACGCCAGGATCATTGAACCGGTTGATTGCCTAACCCCTTGGGTGTCCCCTCGTTGTCACACCCAAACCCTGGAACCCTAAGGCGATTCGTCTTTGTGTCGACATGCGCCAACCTACACGCGTAAAGACGCTCAGGTTGATGCAAGTTGATAAACAGGATGGAGCAATGTTGTGCTGCCCACATTGTTCAGAGTTGTTATCAAACATTGAACAATATTGTTGAAACTGAATCGGGTGTAACAATATTCTTCAATATTGATAACAACTCTGAACAATGTGGGCAGCACAACATTGCTCCATCCTGTTTATATCAACTTGCATCGACCTGAGCGTTTTTACGCGTGTAATCGTTCAATTCTACGTGAACGTCATATTACACCCACTCAAAATGCAATCCAACAAACCCTCAGTGGCATCGAAGGTGTCGCAACCAGCGATTGACTGGCCTGTCAAGCAACCGTCATTCAGCAGCCCCTTGAACCTCTCCGCATGACCGCGTTACCCAAGCCCCTTGGCAACAACTTTCTGTAGATTTCTGTTGCCCTCTCCCATCGGGTGATATACTCTATGTGGCAATCGATGAATACTCACGCTATCGGGAGGTTGAAATTGTTCGCTCCACCGCTGCAAATACTGTCATCCTGAAACTTGACCGCATTCCACATATCTACGCACTGAATTCCAGCATCCATAAAAATCGGACAATAGACCACCATTCCAATCTCATTCCTTCGCCGAATTCGCGCAATGCATGGGTTTTCACCACGGAAAGATCGCTCCAGAGTGGCCGAAAGCCAATTTTGAGTCGGAACGCTTATGCGCACAATGCAAAAAACACTCCGCGCTGCGCACCTTGAAAATAATTATTATATTATTATTATTGTCATTAACCTTATTTACAAAACGGTAACCCTTCAGTACTAAAAACTGATTTTCACACGCTAGTAAAAATCAATCTAACATTATTTACAAAAATTAACACACACAATTATATAATTTATGAAAGTATAAGAAATAAAAGAAATTACTAATTATACGACGTAAAATGGCTACCAAGAATATTTTAAATTGAGCAATTGTTAGCTCTTGTTGTTTGCAGTGGTTGGCAGATCATTCCACAATGTTACGCCGAAAAGCTGATGCTTTCTTCATAAAGTTTGTCCTTGGCTTTGGAATTTGAAAATTAATTTCGTTACTTCGTAGATTATGAGCTTCATTGTTGCTTATTTTAAACATATTTATCATAGATTCATTGTGATTTTGTTTCTTATATTGTACATAAACGTTGCCTTTTTTATTTTCATCGTTTTGCCAATGGTAGCCACCCAAGGTCTGCTAGGATTTCACTCGACCTTGTTTCATACGATTTACCAGTTATAACTCGTGCAGCCCTGTTTTGCATTTTTGTAACTTTTCGATCAAATAACTACTACAAGTATCCCAACAAGGCTACAGTAGTCAAATTGTGGCAGAATTATGGCATTGTAAACTTGTATAAGAGCAATGGTCGTCGAAAAATGGTCGTCAAACTACCGAACTGGTCTCGCAACACCATCACGAGCTCACCTCGCTGATACCGATTTCCACAAAGAGGATGAAGGAATACGTAATGAGCGCTATCCCATAAAAGAAAATCAAAGACCTCCAGAACGCAGAATATCAGCACTGATAATTATCTAAATAAACTCTGTCCACGCGCATAGATAATATTTCATACTAATTTCATAAACGTTAAGATTCTCGACGAACTTCCATCTAAAACAAGGAGGGATAACTATCTGACGTCATGGTTTAGTGACGTCACAAATCATTATCATAGTAACCACTTACGAGAGCGTGTCTATTATTACCACTGAGCTATAACAAATGGAGAGAGCAACTATAGATACAGAAATTGAAGCCGGAAATAGAGTGCGGCAGCTATCTTACTGTGACCATAGTGAAAATGTGAACTATAGGGAAAATGTGATATTTTCCACTGTTTTTGTCTTGTTATCGCAAGGTAGACAACTAAATCAAATCAAACATACCATTTCAAACAAAAGCACACATTCAAGAACATTGGGGACCTGTTTTACATTCAAATGAACTGAATCAAAAGCAAATATTTCAGTATTTTCGACTACGTTTTAGAGTGTGACAGAGATGAGTACATGTAAAACAGTCGTATACACCTTTCAAATGTGAATTTCTTAAACACATGGGCGAATTATACCACAATTTAACACATGTTTTGTGGGATTCGTCGAGGAAGAAGTCACAAACACCTCGTATTTCTTTTTGGGCGGTTGAAAAAACAGCAGGTACCGAGGTGCGTTTAATATTACTACTTCTCTAAAAGGATCTCCAAGGACAATGGCATTTTATAGAAATTGTCTTTTGCAAGAATTTAAATATTGATTACATTAATACGAGCTGCCCATAAGAAATGAATCAAGTGTATTCTGTATGTAGGTAATCAATGGATCTGGCCCTGTGTGTGTCTTTAGAAAAATTCCAATGGTCACATCACTTTGTATTAAAATATTTGTTGCAGAAAACGCTTAGTGGGTTGTGCCAAATAAGGTGCAACTGCCTCATATAAGGTAAAAATGGGTTATAATATAGAAAAATGCAAGTTAAGTTAAAGCCTTTAAATAATTTATTTTTGAATTAAATAACGCCATTTAATGATGAATAAATGGTACTGGTGAGGTCTGTTAATTCCTTTCTTAATAGTTCGGGTTTTTCTATGAAAATGTCTCACAAGGTTTGCAAAGCAGGGGCCGGTTTTATGAAAGCCGGATAGCGCTATTCACCGGATAGTGTTTTTTTCAATCGCTTCAGAATCGCCCGTTGTTTCCTATAACTTTGATTGAGTATTAGTGCTCCTAAATCAAGGATTCTCTTTAATAATTTTTGGTCCCAATGATGAAATTTTATCGCTTTTCGAGCATTTTAGAACGGTTAAAAAATCACTATCCGGTGGATAGCGCTATCCGGCTTTCATACAACCGGCCCCAGAACTGTGGTTTATTTTAATGCAATTGAAACATGTGCAGATGCGTCAAGGCAGCAGTCAGCCTGGTAGAAAATAAATACAAGGTATTGGGCTGTATGTTAGATTGAGGGAACATACAATAGTCAATGTCAAATAAAAAAGGTAAAAATATAAATTATTTGAAGGCTGCAGCTCAACTTGCATTTCTCTTATAACCCATCTTTACCTTATATGAGGCAGTTACACCTTATTGGCCAACCCACTAAGCATTTCTGCAACATATATTTTAATACAAAGTGATGTGACCATTGAAATCTCTCTAATAACACACACAGGCCCAGATCCAGTTATTACCGACATACAGAATACACTTGATTCATTTCATAGTTAATACACTTTTTCTTGTACTGGTCATCACTTGTATGTATCTAAGTATGTAAAGTCTTTATGGTAAATTTAGCCACAACAAACGTGTGGGTGGTAACTGATTTAGTGATCTCTTACTTATGACCATTTCCCATGTCTTAGATAGATTCAGAGTCATTCTGTTTTCATATGTCCAATCTTTGATGTTTTTAACTTTGTTAGAAGCAGTATCCCCAGAAATGGTAACCGGTGCACACTAAATATCATGTCATCTGCGAATTTGACCAACATATTTTATCTGGATCTTTTGGTTTTATATCGTTTATCATCAGAGAAAAAGGAAAGGGCCCAACACAGTACCTTGTGGCACACCTCTACTGATATGGACATATACCGTTTCAATTCCATCCACCACAACTCTTTGTTTTCCGTTAGATAGAAAATTATTCATCCAGTTTATTATATATAGATTTAGATAAGTTGTTTTCAATTTTTCACAAACGATATCATGAGGAACGGTATCGAATGCTTTACTTAGATCAAACGAATAACTATAGAACATGTTTGGCATCGTCCTCTAACCATTTCAGCCAGTTATGTTGGCACTTAAGAAGAGCAGTTGTAGTGTTTGTACCCACTTTATAGGCGAATTGGTTTTTATCTATTATCTTTTTAGCTGAGGTGATATTTCGCTTAAAAACATTTTTTTTCCAAAATTCTCATAATAATATCGGTTAGCGATATTGGTCCGAGGTGGAAACAATCTGTTGGATGAGATTCTTTCGGAATTGGAGTAATATTAACAAGTTTCCATTTTAAGGGGACATATTGCTGACTGAGAGAGGAATTTAATATTTTAGTAACTATCGGTGCTAGATATTGTGCATAATCTCTCCATACCCAGTAGGGCAGGCTATCAGGACCAGGCGCAGTACTTTTTTGTTTCATCATAAAGCGTTCGACCATAGAAACATCAACTACAGGAATACGAGTTCCTTCTGGGATTGGTAAGCGTTCTGTAGTTGAGTAGTTTTTGTCAGTATTTATGGTTTGGAAATGGGAATTCATAAGCTTTGGATCAATAGACAGACTCAAATTATTTACTTTAGTCTTTCTTCTTGTTATCTTATTCACGGTATCCCACCATTTTCGCGACCCTTGTTTATGATTTTTGTTCTCCTCATTGACGGATCGGATTTGATTTAATCGAATTAACTTATTGATTCGCTCTTGAATGTGTGGATTTATCCCTGTATTTATTTGTTTGTTACGTTATTGCATACATGTTTGACCAGTGGTGACATGTAAGGAGGGTCGCGTGTAGATACTTTACCTTTAATAGGGGGAAACATTCTTTAAACATAAACGAGATCTAGTCATTCAACAGAGTAGTCGCTTTATCTACATCGTTAGTATTGTAGATTGAGCTCCAATCATTCTTGTAAACGTTTCTTCATATTAATCTTTCTATGTTCCCTAACGTCTCTAAAATACACATATTTTCTTTCCGATTTAGCTTGGACACGTGGATTGACGATAATCGCCATGTGATCAGATCTTACCAGTCCGTTAAACTCTGTAGGCTGTTTCCATAAATGCGGCCAGTTAGTAATAAATATGTCGAGAACTCGCTGACCTCTAGTAGATTTAGTGACCAATTGTTGTAAATTGTGTTGTATACAGAAGTCTTTAATTGGGAGTTGGTTAATATCTCCTTCAATTATTATTCTTGCTGAAAATTTAGAGATTTTGCTGAAGAATTTAGAGAATTTCTTCACATCTATCGGATAGAAACTCTAATAATTCTCTAATAAAGCAGCAATAAAGTATTCAGCGTTGTCTTTTTGAATTTCGCACCATAAACATTCAAAGTTTTTACTGGAGTAAACATTTTGTACTTTCCAGTTGTTTCTATAAAGGATGGCTACCCCACCCCCTGCCGGAAGTTTAGACGATCCTTTCGCACAATATTGCAGCCATTATTAGGACATACAAGGCTGGATTAAATATTACAGTTAATCCAGGTTTCCGATACAAAGCAAATATCAATATTGTTTGAACTAAATTCCATATGCATTGCGGATGGAGCATCAGGTTTAGCTAGTGATCGAGCATTTATTATTAGACATTTTGGACAGCTTTTGAAGTAGGAGGGCCAGGTTTTGATACTTTCACCGTAATTAAGTTTCGAGGACTGCGCCTACATCGTTTATAAAAGCGTTTGCGCAAGATGCCAACTTGGATGCGTCGGCACTAATCTCCGTCGGCACTAATCTCGCTATTGTTGTTAATGGGAGTATTTTTTTGTTCTGGTTTTAGAGCATTTTTATTAATAGATCTTTCGACAGGCTTAAATGCAGCAACTCTGGCATATGTTGACTTATTCTTATTCTTTTCGCTTTGTATGTTGGTAACGACTAAATCATCAATTGTTACAGTATCTTTATTATTTTCGAGATTTTGTTGGATGAACATGGTTCGAATCAGTTGAATCCTCGTGCGGCAGGTTAATTTCGTCATTTCTGTCGGATTTATACCTCCTAAAAATTCTGGTTAATCAATGCCTTTTAATTGCTCTGCGTTAGCAGGCTTGTCGTTATATGCTTTGTTTGTATCACAAAGATATTCTTCGGCATTGCATGTAAGTCAGTATGCAAATTCAAATGTTCATCGGGATGATCTAATGATTCTTGTATGATACTTTCGTTATTTTTTCCAGTAAAAACGCGAACCTGTGATATAACAGTACTGATATGTTCAAATTTTTCTGACAATTCTCGAATTGCTTTTTCGATTTAGAATCTGCCCATGTTTTAGCTCTCCAATTTCTTTAGAAATTCCAGCCGACTCGCTTGATTAGTCGCTAATATGTCTACAAACCTCCTTCTTGATCTGACTGCTTTTTCCCCTTCCACTATGTAAGGGAACTTCTCCATGTAGGGAAACACTAATGGCTGTAAACAGTTTTCTATCCCCACCAGGTTGAGTCCAGGTACCCTGTTACCTCAGTGATTCAGCAACAAACTGCTTAAGTGAATCATAGCCTCCCGACCAAGTAAGACCTAGTGATTTTGATATCAATTCAGTAGGTTTTCTGATACCTTTAACTTCCCTAATGCTCGGTAAATCATACAAAGTACAAGATCCAAAATATTTACGCTGTAAATATTTTTAAAGGTATAGCACGTTGTTTATAGTTTCTGTACCATAGTTTAATAACAAAAATGTACGTTAATATTTCCTTTTGCATGCAAAATAAAATAAAAGGAAAATGTACAACACGAACCTCCCCATGAGCCCGAAGACCTCCAAAACCCCAAAAGTAGGGTGTGCGAAGTTGCTGAAATTCGAGGAGCACTCCTTCCATGAATTATAGTATAGCTCAGTGATATTTATTCAGAATTTTATTGAAGGGCTGGTTTGAGTTTTGGCAAATTTCTATATAAAAGTGAAGGTAACGTCAACCAACGTTGTGGTTGAGCAATTTTGACCACAATCGGATTAATACGAGCGTACAAATCTTAATACTGCGTGGCTTGTTTGCAAATTTTATGACAATATCATATCACTGTGGTAATCAGTCCACAATCAGTCAACAAATAATGCCATCATTCATCACTGATTAAACGTGTATTGCTGAGTAGTAGGAACCAAGAAGGTATGTCCTATGACCTTGATTTTTCTCCACATCATTTGAAAGTCTCAGTAATAATGGCACATAAACATTGTGATAGTATATAATTTGAATATACCATAAGCACAATTCACTGTTCTTTTGACACTTAATCAATCGTTTCTTGAGATATGACAAAATACATTAATATAAAACATTAACAGTATTTAACTCCAAAGATTGCCATTCAGACAGGAGAGATTGTTTCAACGGTCTAGAAAATTGTGGTGTGAACTAATCCTGGAAGGATGAACTTAAGTAAGATGCCCATATTTGGCCTTGAATTATATAGTTTTAATATATCAGCAGAATGCTGCAGAAGGCTGTCGTTTTATTATACCTTCACAATGGCTGGTTTCAATTTCAATAAATTATCTACACAATGGCAAGGTCTAATTTCAATACCTGCACAATGGCAAGGTTTTGCTTGCCATATCTCAAAAAACAATTGATTGAGAGTCAAATGAACAGTGAATTGTGCTTATGGTATTCAAATAGTATGTTATATTATCACAATACTATCACAAGTTTAAGTGCCATTATTACTGAGACTTTCAAATGATTTGGAGGAAAATCCAGTTCCTAGGACATACCTTAATTCGTGGTAAGTACTACTCAGCAATACACATTTATTTAAATGATGAATGATGGCTTTCAATGTCCGACTGATTACCACAGTGATTAAACATTAGTGGGTACCTCCCCCCTATAAAGCGAGGAAATCACGCACCGCGTGGACCCCACGCGAGACGTCGGAAACTGTCGGATTTCCCGAAGATATGCGTGGTCTTTACGCAGGATGAGAGTGTGACGTTAGTAAACCGTAATTAAGTACACAGTTAGGATTGCGAGGAAAATATTATTTGTGAGGTTACACATTTAGTATTTAGTACAATAATAGTATTTCATAACATAGGACTGTTTATTTAAAAGTTCGTTTCTATGTATGCTTTGCGATGCTTCCCCACCTCTAGTTCATACTTTAATTTTTATTTGTTCGTAACATCTGTCAATATGTCCATAACGAATGCACGAGTGCTATATTTTTTCCATACACCAATTTTCATGTTATCGACAAGCGCATCCAAGATTTCATAACGTATGATGAACGCACG
This sequence comes from Dendronephthya gigantea, assembly GCF_004324835.1. Lineage (NCBI taxonomy): Eukaryota > Metazoa > Cnidaria > Anthozoa > Malacalcyonacea > Nephtheidae > Dendronephthya > Dendronephthya gigantea. The sequence goes on along the minus strand of NW_021163649.1, from coordinate 20,632 downwards.
CGCGCCAAATCATTCGAATAAACCGTTTGTTTCTAAATGTTTGACGTTCATCCCCGGGATAGGTATCCATCTTTCTTTTGTCTTTTCCGTCAGTTCATTTAGAATTTTCATAACTGGAAAAACACATGTTGATAAGTTGTATTAATTCGTCCTTCCATGAAAATGTGATGTTAGCTGTCATAATGTCGAATGATAAGTAAAGTGCTGTAGTGTTTTCACAGCAGATGAAGCACCTTCGGTTACAATTCGACAGTTTCCGACGTCCCGCGTATGTTGTGGTAATTGAAATTTGTCTCTTCTGAGTTCTGAACTATCATATATTTGACATATATAAATCACATATAAAGTCTCTTCTGAATTATCATATAATTGACCTTGACAGATTCTAGGAAAGACTTTCGAGACTAGGCGAGATTCTAGTTGACTAGACCCTAGGTGTCCATGTACATTGTAGAACTAAAACATATTATTTTAATATAATATTAGCTAAAAGATGGAAAGTTCCATGCAACATGGCAAATCTTACCATTGCATAAATGAAAACATTCATATTATTTGTTTTGTATGACCCCCAAATAAATCTATAGCCATATTACAGGGATTTGGGGGATATTCAATGCATGCAAAATAGTGCAATTAATAAATATACTAGAAATACATGCATGCAGCAACCCCTCGACATTTTAAACGAAGCAAAATATTTCGTGCGCTACCCAGACCTAACCTTCTACGCTAATATTATGAAATAACTCGTGCAAGTTTTCGGAAACAAAGACAGTCGTAAAGGTGAACAGAAATCACCTGTTGCCAGCTGCAGTACGTTGCAGTTTAAGTGAGTGTTAAACTTTTCTATAGCTAAACCTTCAAAACATCATAACAGCACATATAATTATAATAACCATACAAGCACTAAACGTCGAATGTTGTTTTCCGATTATTATTATATTCAATGATTTTAGCAACTATATGAGTTGCAAAGTGATATTTGTTTTATTTAAACTCTGAAGTACACTTTTAAGAACTCTTTTTTAGCTCGCCTGCACTTTAGTGCAAGAGAGCTATTGCTAAGTCTTGGCGTCCGCGTCCCCGTCCGCGTCCCGTCCGCGTCCCCGTCCCCGTCCGCGTCCACACTACATGATAAGTAGAATGTTAAGATGCCACTTTTATTTTCCCATTATTTTCAACTTATCTACTTAAGGAGTCTATTTGTGGCAAAAGAACCATTTACCAGGGGGAGTGAACAATACAACAAAATATAATGATAAGGTCAATGTTAAAATGCTATATTTTCTATACTTTGGCTTTACATCAGAGGAATCATTATCAATATAAGTCATCAATATGCATGTGACTATTATTGCCATTTGGTACACATTTATACAATAATAAAGAGAGTTTTGCTCAAAATTATCAAATGATAAGGTGAATGTTAAGCTAATTAGCATAATGATAAGGTCAATGTTAAGATGTTATATTTTTAAATATTTTGGCTTTGCATCAGAAGATTCATCATAAATATAGCTCATCGATATGTCTTGTGACTATATGGTGACATTTAGTACACATTTACACAAAAATAATGGGAATTTTTTTCAAAATTATCAAATGATAAGGTGAATGTTAAGCTAATTAGCATAATGATAAGGTCAATGTTAAGATGCTATATTTTTAAATATTACGGCTTTACATCAGAGAAATCATCATAAATATAAGTCATCGATATGCATTGTGACTATTCAGTGCCATTTGGTACACATTTATACAATAATAAAGAGAGCTTTGCTCAAAATTATCAAATGATAAGGCAAATGTTAAGCTTATTAGCATCAATGATAAGGTCAATGTTAGAGCTATCCAGAGTTATCACGCTCATTACGATTTTCAGGGCTATTGTGTAGCCCTGTTTTTTTTAGTTCAAAGTTGTAGCTGAATTATATTTAACGAAAGTATTTGTACAACCCTAAGCCAAATGAGAAATTTTCAATATTTTGTTTGTATTGTACATGTACAATTATAAATTATGAGATTGTGTTGTGACATGCCGTATCAAAATTCAATCGCTTAATATAGAAATCATTCAGGGAGTGAATATATATAAAACATAGTCCAACGTTAAAGTTTTATAAAGAATATTGTCAGATAATTCGCAATTACAAGCTTTAGCACATAAGTATTTATAAGTAGAAAGCCGATAGGCTCGGAATGCAAAGGCAAATGGCAACGCATGTGACATATATTTGCATATTATTGTAGATACACATGCAAATATATTCTTAAAGCCAGTTAAATTGTAGACAGGGCCCTTTGAACTACCTATAAGATTTATGTACATACCTTTTCGTTGTTTGATGCATAATCCTTTTTTGTGTAGATATAAAAATCCAATCTTGTTTATTTCATAAAGCTAGGCGCACACACGACGATTTTAGTCGGCCGATCCTGTCTAGATTGTCTAGATGGATGTTTTCATCAAAATGTGGCGACTGGCGATCTATACTTGGTCATAATCCTGGTAATAATATTAGACCAAGTAGACTCGCGTACACGCGCGAGGCGCGAGCGCCGCGACACAGTTTAAGGATATACAGTTCAATCAATCAATCAATCAAAAACTTTATTTAAGCACGGTAAAATCTACAGTATAAAAAGTGGGCTATAATTATATACATTCATTAGATATTTAGGGACAAAATTACTAAATACAACACAATACAATACAATTTAAAATACAGATATATAAACTGATTTACAAGATTGCCGTGCGAGAGTCTGTTTTATAGGGAAAAAATGTTGTCAATCTCCCTTTTAAATTGGTTAAGAGAGCATAATGCTCGTACATTTTGAGGTAACTCATTCCACAACACCGCGCCACTATAACTAAAACTTCGTTTAGCATAATTTGTTCGCGGTTTTGGTACAAATAAAGCATTTTCAGAGTTTCTCAAATTGTATCCTGTGCTGTAGAATTCAAATAAATTACGGAGATAATTCGGTGTTAAATCGTTAAGAATTTTGAACATTATTACAGCCTTGTGTTTTTTCCGGCGTGTCGAAAGATTGTCCCAACCTAGTTTAGTGAAAAGGTCGCTGGAACTTGCATCGTATCCAGATTTGGTAATTACCCTCGCTGCTCTATTTTGCAGTTTTTGCAATTTATCATTTAACGTGATATTTAAACCATCCCAAACTGAACTACAATAATCAAAATACGGTTGAATCAAAGCTCCGTAAATTTTGAGGGCAGTGCTTGTATCTATGAACTGGCGTATCCTTTTAAGAGCACCAATTGCCGACGCAACCTTTTTGGAAATGCCTTCAACGTGTCGCGCCCATACTAGGTGCTCATCAATTTGTAATCCTAATGATTTCGTATCTTTAACTCTCTTGATTATCTTCCCGTCAATTTCAATGTTTATTTGTTCATTATTGTGTATCATTAACCGTTGACGAGATCCAATTATCATAAATTCCGTTTTAGCGACATTTAGACTCAGTTTGTTAGCTATGAGCCATTGATTAAGATTTTTCAATTCAGAGTTAATTATTGATTCAAGCTCTGTTACAGATTTTGCCGCAATACTTATATTGTATCATCAGCAAACATTCTCGGAGAGGCTCTTTCCAGACAATTAGGCAAATCGTTAATGTAAATTAAAAACAATAGTGGCCCCAAGTTGCTACCTTGAGGCACACCACAACTTATTTTAACAGCCTCAGATAATTCACCATTTACGCAACATCTTTGGCCACGGTTGCTTAGATATGATTCAAAGAGTTTGATGCCGCTTTGGTCAACACCATATATTCTTAGCTTCCGTAAGAGAATGGTGTGATCAATGGTATCAAATGCTTTTTTGAGGTCGATAAAGACCACTCCATTGAGTAAGCCATTATCTATGTTGATTGACCATTTGTCCGTTGCTTCTAATAAGGCAGTTAATGTACTGTGCAATGATCGAAAACCGGATTGAATTTTGGATATCAAATTATTAGCATTTAAATACTCATATAGCTGATCAAAAATCAGTTTTTCAAAAATCTTAGCAACACATGAAATTACGGATATTGGTCGATAGTTGTCCATATCATCTTTTCTACCTTTCTTAAAAATCGGCGTAACTCTTGCTAACTTCCATTCCGTTGGGAATATGCCAGTAGTTATAATCTTATCAAATATTAGAGTTAATGATGGGGCAACGATTTCAGCTGCAAGTTTTAAAAGTTTGCAGGGTATTTTATCCAGACCTGATGCTTTCTTTTCGTTAATCGTTCTTAATTTACTACAAACTGTATTTATTGTGGGGGGTGTCAATGAGAATGTGGTTTCAGTTGGCTCAATATAAACCTCCGGTTCCACAGCAGATGGTGGTATATCAGATGCTAAATTCTCACCTACTTTTGCAAAGTGAGAATTAAACATTTCGGCTATGTCCTTAGGCGCATTTATTGTTTCTTCGCCAATTGTAATATTAGATATGGTCTTATGACTAGAATTATTACGAGAGCTTAATTCATTAATAAGTTTCCAAGTTGACTTTGGATTGTTCTGGTTGGTCTCAAGGTTATCAGTAAAGTTTTCACTTTTTTAATTTCATTATTCGTAGAGTTCCTTAATGATTTATATTGTTGCCAAATCAATGTGTCTCCAGTCATTTTTGCTTTCTTTTTCAAAAAACTCTCTGGCGCATTTTTTGTTTTAATTGATTAGTTATCCAAGGGGATTTCTTTTTCCCAATTCTTTTTAATCTGAGTGGAGCATGTTTATCAATGCAATTAAGTAACATCCCTTTCCATCTTACCCACATTTCATTAGGTTCATTGCACAAATTTAATTCTAACCATTGCTGTTGTTTTAAATCTCCTATAAAGTTCCTCTATGAAAATTTTCATACTCCTTATTTCAACTAATCGCGCTTCCGCTTTCTTATAATGAACCTTATGTGTCATATAAACTAAAACATGATCACTTATGGAAAGATCAATTATACCTGAATTTATGATCTTTGTTGGGGCATTTGTAACGCAAAGATCAATGCGTTGAGGAATAGGGTAGTTCCACAGGTAGCCCGCTATTGGATTGCTTTTAGTTAAATATTAAACACATTCTATGCAAAACGACATGAAGTGTCATCTTCCTTCATTCACTGCCGACATATTATCGCAGGCGCCAATTCGTGCGGTGCAGTGTAACCTTTATGTATATATTAATATAAGGTTGGCAACTCTTTGTCGTATTTTCACATTTACGAATTACATACCAAATTACACATGAAAACTCGTACTTAAACACAAAATATACACAAAAAACTAAATCTATGTGGGAACTGACTCTCCTAAACATTTCCGAAACATTTGTTTGTCTTTAAAGCCATTGCAAATATGTCAAATTTACGAAATACAAACACTTTTTGGTTGAATTTTTTGAAAAGCCGTCGGGATCCCATCACCCTGCTCTACGTCACAGCAAACACGCAATATGATTGGCTGGATTTGAAATGTTACGTAAACTTCAACCAAGCCAATCATATTGCGTGTTTGCTGTGACGTAGGCAGGGTGATGGGATCCCGACGGCTTTTCAAAAAATTCAACCAAAAAGTGTTTGTATTTTCGTAAATTTCACATATTTTGCAATGGCTTTAAAGACAAACAAATGTTTCGGAAATGTTTTAGGAGAGTCAGTTCCCACATAGATTTAGTTTTTGTGTATATTTGTGTTTAAGTACGAGTATTTTCATGTGTAATTTGTGTATGTAATTCGTAAATGTGAAAATACGACAAAGAGTTGCCAACCTTATATTAATATATACATAAAGGTTACACTGCACCGCACGAATTGGCGCCTGCGATAATATGTCGGCAGTGAATGAAGGAAGATGACACTTCATGTCGTTTTGCATAGAATGTGTTTAATATTTAACTAAAAGCAAATCCAATAGCGGGCTACCTGTGGAACTACACCATATTCCTCAACGCTAATTGATCTTTGCGTTACAAATGCCCCAACAAAGATCATAAATCAGGTATAATTGATCTTTCCATAAGTGATCATGTTTTTAGTTTATATGACACATAAGGTTCATTATAAGAAAGCGGAAGCGCGATTAGTTGAAATAAGGAGTATGAAAAATTTTCATAGAGGAAACTTTATAGGAGATTTAAAACAACAGCAATGGTTAGAATTAAATTTGTGCAATGAACCTAATGAAATGTGGGTAAGATGGAAAGGGATGTTACTTAATTGCATTGATAAACATGCTCCACTCAGATTAAAAAGAATTGGGAAAAAGAAATCCCCTTGGATAACTAATCAATTAAAACAAAAAATGCGCCAGAGAGATTTTTTGAAAAAGAAAGCAAAAATGACTGGAGACACATTGATTTGGCAACAATATAAATCATTAAGGAACTCTACGAATAATGAAATTAAAAAAGTGAAAAGTACACCTTGAGACCAACCAGAACAATCCAAAGTCAACTTGGAAACTTATTAATGAATTAAGCTCTCGTAATAATTCTAGTCATAAGACCATATCTAATATTACAATTGGCGAAGAAACAATAAATGCGCCTAAGGACATAGCCGAAATGTTTAATTCTCACTTTGCAAAAGTAGGTGAGAATTTAGCATCTGATATACCACCATCTGCTGTGGAACCGGAGGTTTATATTGAGCCAACTGAAACCACATTCTCATTGACACCCCCACAATAAATACAGTTTGTAGTAAATTAAGAACGATTAACGAAAAGAAAGCATCAGGTCTGGATAAAATACCCTGCAAACTTTTAAAACTTGCAGCTGAAATCGTTGCCCCATCATTAACTCTAATATTTGATAAGATTATAACTACTGGCATATTCCCAACGGAATGGAAGTTAGCAAGAGTTACGCCGATTTTTAAGAAAGGTAGAAAAGATGATATGGACAACTATCGACCAATATCCGTAATTTCATGTGTTGCTAAGATTTTTGAAAAACTGATTTTTGATCAGCTATATGAGTATTTAAATGCTAATAATTTGATATCCAAAATTCAATCCGGTTTTCGATCATTGCACAGTACATTAACTGCCTTATTAGAAGCAACGGACAAATGGTCAATCAACATAGATAATGGCTTACTCAATGGAGTGGTCTTTATCGACCTCAAAAAAGCATTTGATACCATTGATCACACCATTCTCTTACGGAAGCTAAGAAATATGGTGTTGACCAAAGCGGCATCAAACTCTTTGAATCATATCTAAGCAACCGTGGCCAAAGATGTTGCGTAAATGGTGAATTATCTGAGGCTGTTAAAATAAGTTGTGGTGTGCCTCAAGGTAGCAACTTGGGGCCACTATTGTTTTTAATTTACATTAACGATTTGCCTAATTGTCTGGAAAGAGCCTCTCCGAGAATGTTTGCTGATGATACTAATATAAGTATTGCGGCAAAATCTGTAACAGAGCTTGAATCAATAATTAACTCTGAATTGAAAAATCTTAATCAATGGCTCATAGCTAACAAACTGAGTCTAAATGTCGCTAAAACGGAATTTATGATAATTGGATCTCGTCAACGGTTAATGATACACAATAATGAACAAATAAACATTGAAATTGACGGGAAGATAATCAAGAGAGTTAAAGATACGAAATCATTAGGATTACAAATTGATGAGCACCTAGTATGGGCGCGACACGTTGAAGGCATTTCCAAAAAGGTTGCGTCGGCAATTGGTGCTCTTAAAAGGATACGCCAGTTCATAGATACAAGCACTGCCCTCAAAATTTACGGAGCTTTGATTCAACCGTATTTTGATTATTGTAGTTCAGTTTGGGATGGTTTAAATATCACGTTAAATGATAAATTGCAAAAACTGCAAAATAGAGCAGCGAGGGTAATTACCAAATCTGGATACGATGCAAGTTCCAGCGACCTTTTCACTAAACTAGGTTGGGACAATCTTTCGACACGCCGGAAAAAACACAAGGCTGTAATAATGTTCAAAATTCTTAACGATTTAACACCGAATTATCTCCGTAATTTATTTGAATTCCACAGCACAGGATACAATTGAGAAACTCTGAAAATGCTTTATTTGTACCAAAACCGCGAACAAATTATGCTAAACGAAGTTTTAGTTATAGTGGCGCGGTGTTGTGGAATGAGTTACCTCAAAATGTACGAGCATTATGCTCTCTTAACCAATTTAAAAGGGAGATTGACAACATTTTTTCCCTATAAAACAGACTCTCGCACGGCAATCTTGTAAATCAGTTTATATATCTGTATTTTAATTGTATTGTATTGTGTTGTATTAGTAATTTTGTCCCTAATATCTAATGAATGTATATAATTATAGCCCACTTTTTATACGGTAGATTTTACCGTGCTTAAATAAAGTTTTGATTGATTGATTGATTGATTGAACTGTATATCCTTAAACTGTGTCGCGGCGCTCGCGCCTCGCGCGTGTACGCGAGTCTACTTGGTCTAATATTATGACCAGGATTATGACCAAGTATAGATTGCCAGTCGCCACATTTTGATGAAAACATCCATCTAGACAATCTAGACAGGAATCGGCCGACTAAAATCGTCGTGTGTGCGCCTAGCTTTATGAAATAAACAAGATTGGATTTTTATATCTACACAAAAAAGGATTATGCATCAAACAACGAAAAGGTATGTACATAAATCTTATAGGTAGTTCAAAGGGCCCTGTCTACAATTTAACTGGCTTTAATAATATATTTGCATGTGTATCTACATAAATAATATGCAAATATATGTCACATGCGTTGCCATTTGCCTTTGCATTCCGAGCCTATCGGCTTTCTACTTATAAATACTTATGTGCTAAAGCTTGTAATTGCGAATTATCTGACAATATTCTTTAAACTTTAACGTTGGACTATGTTTTATATATATTCACTCCCTGAATGATTTCTATATTAAGCGATTGAATTTTGATACGGCATGTCACAACACAATCTCATAATTTATAATTGTACATGTACAATACAAACAAAATATTTGAAAATTTCTCATTTGGCTTAGGGTTGTACAAATACTTTCGTTAAATATAATTCAGCTACAACTTTGAACTAAAAAAAAACAGGGCTACACAATAGCCCTGAAAATCGTAATGAGCGTGATAACTCTGGATAGCTCTAACATTGACCTTATCATGATGCTAATAAGCTTAACATTTGCCTTATCATTTGATAATTTTGAGCAAAGCTCTCTTTATTATTGTATAAATGTGTACCAAATGGCACTGAATAGTCACAATGCATATCGATGACTTATATTTATGATGATTTCTCTGATGTAAAGCCGTAATATTTAAAAAATATAGCATCTTAACATTGACCTTATCATTATGCTAATTAGCTTAACATTCACCTTATCATTTGATAATTTTGAAAAAAATTCCCATTATTTTTGTGTAAATGTGTACTAAATGTCACCATATAGTCACAAGACATATCGATGAGCTATATTTATGATGAATCTTCTGATGCAAAGCCAAATATTTAAAAAATAACATCTTAACATTGACCTTATCATTATGCTAATTAGCTTAACATTCACCTTATCATTTGATAATTTTGAGCAAAACTCTCTTTATTATTGTATAAATGTGTACCAAATGGCAATAAATAGTCACAATGCATATTGATGACTTATATTGATAATGATTCCTCTGATGTAAAGCCAAAGTATAGAAAAAATATAGCATTTTAACATTGACCTTATCATTATATTTTGTTGTATAATGTTCACTCCCCCCTGGTAAATGGTTCTTTTGCCACAAATAGACTCCTTAAGTAGATAAGTTGAAAATAATGGGAAAATAAAAGTGGCATCTTAACATTCTACTTATCATGTAGTGTGGACGCGGACGGGGACGGGGACGCGGACGGGGACGCGGACGGGGACGCGGACGCCAAGACTATAGCAATAGCTCTCTTGCACTAAAGTGCAGGCGAGCTAAAAAAGAGTTCTTAAAAGTGTACTTCAGAGTTTAAATAAAACAAATATCACTTTGCAACTCATATAGTTGCTAAAATCATTGAATATAATAAATAATCGGAAAACAACATTCGACGTTTAGTGCTTGTATGGTTATTATAATTATATGTGCTGTTATGATGTTTTGAAGGTTTAGCTATAGAAAAGTTTAACACTCACTTAAACTGCAACGTACTGCAGCTGGCAAACAGGTGATTTCTGTTCACCTTTACGACTGTCTTTGTTTCCGAAAACTTGCACGAGTTATTTCATAATATTAGCGTAGAAGGTTAGGTCTGGGTAGCGCACGAAATATTTTGCTTCGTTTAAAATGTCGAGGGGTTGCTGCATGCATGTATTTCTAGTATATTTATTAATTGCACTATTTTGCATGCATTGAATATCCCCCAAATCCCTGTAAGGCTATAGATTTATTTGGGGGTCATACAAAACAAATAATATGAATGTTTTCATTTATGCAATGGTAAGATTTGCCATGTTGCATGGAACTTTCCATCTTTTAGCTAATATTATATTAAAATAATATGTTTTAGTTCTACAATGTACATGGACACCTAGGGTCTAGTCAACTAGAATCTCGCCTAGTCTCGAAAGTCTTTCCTAGAATCTGTCAAGGTCAATTATTGATAATTCAGAAGAGACTTTATATGTGATATATATGTCAAATATATGATAGTTCAGAACTCAGAAGAGACAAATTTCAATTACCACAACATACGCGGGACGTCGGAAACTGTCGAATTGTAACCGAAGGTGCTTCATCTGCTGTGAAAACACTACAGCACTTTACTTATCATTCGACATTATGACAGCTAACATCACATTTTCATGGAAGGACGAATTTATACAACTTATCAACATGTGTTTTTCCAGTTATGAAAATAAAATTCTAAATGAACTGACGGAAAAGACAAAAGAAAGATGGATACCTATCCCGGGGATGAACGTCAACATTTAGAAACAAACGGTTTATTCGAATGATTTGGCGCGCGTGCGTTCATCATACGTTATGAAATCTTGGATGCGCTTGTCGATAACATGAAAATTGGTGTATGGAAAAAATATAGCACTCGTGCATTCGTTATGGACATATTGACAGATGTTACGAACAAATAAAAATTAAAGTATGAACTAGAGGTGGGGAAGCATCGCAAAGCATACATAGAAAACGAACTTTTAAAATAAACAGTCCTAATGTTATGAAAATACTATTATTGTACTAAATACTAAATGTGTAACCTCACAAATAAAATATTTTCCTCGCAAATCCTAACTGTGTACTTAATTACGGTTTACTAACGTCACACTCTCATCCTGCGTAAAGACCACGCATATCTTCGGGAAAATCCGACAGTTTCCGACGTCTCGCGTGGGGTCCACGCGGTGCGTGATTTCCTCGCTTTATAGGGGGGAGGTACCCACTAATGTTTAATCACTGTGGTAATCAGTCGGACATTGAAAGCCATCATTCATCATTTAAATAAATGTGTATTGCTGAGTAGTACTTACCACGAATTAAGGTATGTCCTAGGAACTGGATTTTCCTCCAAATCATTTGAAAGTCTCAGTAATAATGGCACTTAAACATTGTGATAGTATTGTGATAATATAACATACTATTTGAACATACCATAAGCACAATTCACTGTTCATTTGACTCTCAATCAATTGTTTTTTGAGATATGGCAAGCAAAAACCTTGCCATTGTGCAGGTATTGAAATTAGACCTTGCCATTGTGTAGATAATTTATTGAAATTGAAACCAGCCATTGTGAAGGTATAAATAAAACGACAGCCATTCTGCAGCATTCTGCTGATATATTAAAAACTATATAAATTCAAGGCCAAATATGGGCATCATTACTTAAGTTCATCCTTCCAGGATTAGTTCACACCACAATTTTCTAGACCGTTGAAACAATCTCTCCTGTCTGAATGGCAATCTTTGGAGTTAAATACTGTTAATGTTTTATATTAATGTATTTTGTCATATCTCAAGAAACGATTGATTAAGTGTCAAAAGAACAGTGAATTGTGCTTATGGTATATTCAAATTATATACTATCACAATGTTTATGTGCCATTATTACTGAGACTTTCAAATGATGTGGAAGAAAATCAAGGTCATAGGACATACCTTCTTGGTTCCTACTACTCAGCAATACACGTTTATATCAGTGATGAATGATGGCATTATTTGTTGACTGATTGTGGACTGATTACCACAGTGATATGATATTGTCAATAAAATTTGCAAACAAGCCACGCAGTATTAAAGATTTGTACGCTCGTATAATCCGATTGTGGTCAAAATTGCTCAACCACAACGTTGGTTGACGTTACCTTCACTTTTATATAGAAATTTGCCAAAACTCAAACCAGCCCTTCGAATAAAATTCTGAATAAATATCACTGAGCTATACTATAATTCATGGAAGGAGTGCTCCTCGAATTTCAGCAACTTCGCACACCACTACTTTTGGGGTTTTGGAGGTCTTCGGGCTCATGGGGAGGTTCGTGTTGTACATTTTCCTATTTATTATTTTGCATGCAAAAGGAAATATTAACGTACATTTTTGTTATTAAACTATGGTACAGAAACTATAAACAAACGTGCTATACCTTTAAAAATATTTACAGCGTAAATATTTTGGATCTTGTACTTTGTATGATTTACCGAGCATTAGGGAAGTTAAAGGTATCAGAAAACCTACTGAATTGATATCAAAATCACTAGGTCTTACTTGGTCGGGAGGCTATGATTCACTTAAGCAGTTTGTTGCTGAATCACTGAGGTAACAGGGTACCTGGACTCAACCTGGTGGGGATAGAAAACTGTTTACAGCCATTAGTGTTTCCCTTACATGGAGAAGTTCCCTTACATAGTGGAAGGGGAAAAAGCAAGTCAGATCAAGAAGGAGGTTTGTAGACATATTAGCGACTAATCAAGCGAGTCGGCTGGAATTTCTAAAGAAATTGGAGAGCTAAAACATGGGCAGATTCTAAATCGAAAAGCAATTCGAGAATTGTCAGAAAAATTTGAACATATCAGTACTGTTATATCACAGGTTCGCGTTTTTACTGGAAAAAATAACGAAAGTATCATACAAGAATCATTAGATCATCCCGATGAACATTTGAATTTGCATACTGACTTACATGCAAATGCCGAAGAATATCTTTGTGATACAAACAAAGCATATAACGACAAGCCTGCTAACGCAGAGCAATTAAAAGGCATTGATTAACCAGAATTTTTAGGAGGTATAAATCCGACAGAAATGACGAAATTAACCTGCCGCACGAGGATTCAACTGATTCGAACCATGTTCATCCAACAAAATCTCGAAAATAATAAAGATACTGTAACAATTGATGATTTAGTCGTTACCAACATACAAAGCGAAAAGAATAAGAATAAGTCAACATATGCCAGAGTTGCTGCATTTAAGCCTGTCGAAAGATCTATTAATAAAAATGCTCTAAAACCAGAACAAAAAAATACTCCCATTAACAACAATAGCGAGATTAGTGCCGACGGAGATTAGTGCCGACGCATCCAAGTTGGCATCTTGCGCAAACGCTTTTATAAACGATGTAGGCGCAGTCCTCGAAACTTAATTACGGTGAAAGTATCAAAACCTGGCCCTCCTACTTCAAAAGCTGTCCCAAAATGTCTAATAATAAATGCTCGATCACTAGCTAAACCTGATGCTCCATCCGCAATGCATATGGAATTTAGTTCAAACAATATTGATATTTGCTTTGTATCGGAAACCTGGATTAACTGTAATATTTAATCCAGCCTTGTATGTCCTAATAATGGCTGCAATATTGTGCGAAAGGATCGTCTAAACTTCCGGCAGGGAGGTGGGGTAGCCATCCTTTATAGAAACAACTGGAAAGTACAAAATGTTTACTCCAGTAAAAACTTTGAATGTTTATGGTGCGAAATTCAAAAAGACAACGCTGAATACTTTATTGCTGCTTTATTAGAGAATTATTAGAGTTTCTATCCGATAGATGTGAAGAAATTCTCTAAATTCTTCAGCAAAATCTCTAAATTCTTCAGCAAGAATAATAATTGAAGGAGATATTAACCAACTCCCAATTAAAGACTTCTGTATACAACACAATTTACAACAATTGGTCACTAAATCTACTAGAGGTCAGCGAGTTCTCGACATATTTATTACTAACTGCCGCATTTATGGAAACAGCCTACAGAGTTTAACGGACTGGTAAGATCTGATCACATGGCGATTATCGTCAATCCACGTGTCCAAGCTAAATCGGAAAGAAAATATGTGTATTTAGAGACGTTAGGGAACATAGAAAGATTAATATGAAGAAACGTTTACAAGAATGATTGGAGCTCAATCTACAATACTAACGATGTAGATAAAGCGACTACTCTGTTGAATGACTAGATCTCGTTTATGTTTAAAGAATGTTTCCCCCTATTAAAAGTAAAGTATCTACACGCGACCCTCCTTACATGTCACCACTGGTTAAACATGTATGCAATAAACGTAACAAACAATAAATACAGGGATAAATCCACATTCAAGAGCGAATCAATAAGTTAATTCGATTAAATCAAATCCGATCCGTCAATGAGGAGAACAAAAATCATAAACAAGGGTCGCGAAAATGGTGGGATACCGTGAATAAGATAACAAGAAGAAACTAAAGTAAATAATTTGAGTCTGTCTATTGATCCAAAGCTTATGAATTCCCATTTCCAAACCATAAATACTGACAAAAACTATTCAACTACAGAGCGCTTACCAATCCCAGAAGGAACTCGTATTCCTGTAGTTGATGTTTCTATGGTCGAACGCTTTATGATGAAACAAAAAAGTACTTCGCCTGGTCCCGATGCCTACCCTACTGGGTATGGAGAGATTATGCACAATATCTAGCACCGATAATTACTAAAATATTAAATTCCTCTCTTAGTCAGCAATATGTCCCCTTAAAATGGAAACTTGCTAATATTACTCCAATTCCGAAAGAATCTCCTCCAACAGATTGTTCCAACTCAGACCAATATCGCTAACTGATATTATAATGAGAATTTTGGGAAAAAATGTTTTTAAGCAAGAAATATCACCTCATGCTAAAAAGATAATAGACAAAACAATTTGCCTAAAAAGCGGGGACAAACACTACAACTGCTCTTCTTAAGTGCCAACATAACTGGCTCAAATGGTTAGAGGACGATGCCAACCATGTTCGATGTTATATCGTTTGATCTAAGTAAAGCATTCGATACCGTTCCTCGTGACATCGTTTGTGAAAAATTGAAAACAACTTATCTAAATCTATATATAATAAACTGGATGATAATTTTCTATCTAACGGAAAACAAAGAGTTGTGGTGGATGGAATCGAAACGGTAATATGTCCATATCAGTAGAGGTGTGCCACAAGGTACTGTGTTGGGCCCTTTC
Source organism: Dendronephthya gigantea (assembly GCF_004324835.1). Classification (NCBI taxonomy): domain Eukaryota; kingdom Metazoa; phylum Cnidaria; class Anthozoa; order Malacalcyonacea; family Nephtheidae; genus Dendronephthya; species Dendronephthya gigantea. Next base: position 5,152 of record NW_021163649.1, on the reverse strand, counting down.
CTGTTTTCTCTGATGATAAACGATATAAAACCAAAAGATCCAGATAAAAATATGTTGGTCAATTCGCAGATGACATGATAGTGCACCGGTTACCATTTCTGGGGATACTGCTTCTAACAAAGTTAAAAACATCAAAGATTGGACATATGAAAACAGAATGACTCTGAATCTATCTAAGACATGGGAAATGGTCATAAGTAAGAGATCACTAAATCAGTTACCACCCACACGTTTGTTGTGGCTAAATTTCCCATAAAGACTTTACATACTTAGATACATACAAGTGATGACCAGTAACAAGAAAAAGTGTATTAACTATGAAATGAATCAAGTGTATTCTGTATGTCGGTAATAACTGGATCTGGGCCTGTGTGTGTTATTAGAGAGATTTCAATGGTCACATCACTTTGTATTAAAATATATGTTGCAGAAAATGCTTAGTGGGTTGGCCAAATAAGGTGTAACTGCCTCATATAAGGTAAAGATGGGTTATAAGAGAAATGCAAGTTGAGCTGCAAGCCTTCAAATAATTTATATTTTTACCTTTTTTATTTGACATTGACTATTGTATGTTCCCTCAATCTAACATACAGCCCAATACCTTGTATTTATTTTCTACCAGGCTGACTGCTGCCTTGACGCATCTGCACATGTTTCAATTGCATTAAAATAAACCACAGTTCTGGGGCCGGTTGTATGAAAGCCGGATAGCGCTATCCACCGGATAGTGATTTTTTAACCGTTCTAAAAATGCTCGAAAAGCGATAAAATTTCATCATTGGGACCAAAAATTATTAAAGAGAATCCTTGATTTAGGAGCACTAATACTCAATCAAAGTTATAGGAAACAACGGGCGATTCTGAAGCGATTGAAAAAAACACTATCCGGTGAATAGCGCTATCCGGCTTTCATAAAACCGGCCCCTGCTTTGCAAACCTTGTGAGACATTTTCATAGAAAAACCCAGAACTATTAAGAAAGGAATTAACAGACCTCACCAGTACCATTTATTCATCATTAAATGGCGTTATTTAATTCAAAAATAAATTATTTAAAGGCTTTAAACTTAACTTGCATTTTTCTATATTATAACCCATTTTTACCTTATATGAGGCAGTTGCACCTTATTTGGCACAACCCACTAAGCGTTTTCTGCAACAAATATTTTAATACAAAGTGATGTGACCATTGGAATTTTTCTAAAGACACACACAGGGCCAGATCCATTGATTACCTACATACAGAATACACTTGATTCATTTCTTATGGCACACATCATATTTATATCCATTGTCCTTGGAGATCCTTTTAGAGAAGTAGTAATATTAAACGCACCTCGGTACCTGCTGTTTTTTCAACCGCCCAAAAAGAAATACGAGGTGTTTGTGACTTCTTCCTCGACGAATCCCACAAAACATGTGTTAAATTGTGGTATAATTCGCCCATGTGTTTAAGAAATTCACATTTGAAAGGTGTATACGACTGTTTTACATGTACTCATCTCTGTCACACTCTAAAACGTAGTCGAAAATACTGAAATATTTGCTTTTGATTCAGTTCATTTGAATGTAAAACAGGTCCCCAATGTTCTTGAATGTGTGCTTTTGTTTGAAATGGTATGTTTGATTTGATTTAGTTGTCTACCTTGCGATAACAAGACAAAAACAGTGGAAAATATCACATTTTCCCTATAGTTCACATTTTCACTATGGTCACAGTAAGATAGCTGCCGCACTCTATTTCCGGCTTCAATTTCTGTATCTATAGTTGCTCTCTCCATTATGTTATAGCTCAGTGGTAATAATAGACACGCTCTCGTAAGTGGTTACTATGATAATGATTTGTGACGTCACATAAACCATGACGTCAGATAGTTACATCCCTCCCTTGTTTTAGATGGAAGTTCGTCGAGAATCTTAACGTTTATGAAATAGTATGAAATATTATCTATGCGCGTGGTAATGAGACAGAGTTTATTTAGATAATTATCAGTGCTGATATTCTGCGTTCTGGAGGTCTTTGATTTTCTTTTATGGGATAGCGCCTCATTTACGTATTCCTTCATCTTCTCCTTCTTGTGGAAATCGGTATCAGCGAGGTGAGCTCGTGATGGTGGTTGCGAGACCAGTTCGGGTAGTTTGACGACCATTTTTCGACGACCATTGCTCTTATACAAGTTTACAATGCCATAATTCTGCCACAATTTGACTACTGTAGCCTTGTTTGGGATACTTGTAGTAGTTATTTGATCGAAAAGTTACAAAAAATGCAAAACAGGGCTGCACGAGTTATAACTGGTAAATCGTATGAAACAAGGTCGAGTGAAATCCTAGCAGACCTTGGGTGGCTACCATTGGCAAAACGAATGAAAATAAAAAAGGCAACGTTTATGTACAATATAAGAAACAAAAATCACAATGAATCTATGATAAATATGTTTAAAATAAGCAACAATGAAGCTCATAATCTACGAAGTAACGAAATTAATTTTCAAATTCCAAAGCCAAGGACAAACTTTATGAAGAAAAGCATCAGCTTTTCCGGCGTAACATTGTGGAATGATCTGCCAACCACTGCAAAACAACAAGAGCTAACAATTGCTCAATTTAAAAATATTCTTGGTAGCCATTTTACGTCGTATAATTAGTAATTTCTTTTATTTCTTATACTTTCATAAATTTATATAATTGTGTGTGTTAATTTTTGTAAATAATGTATAGATTGATTTTTACTAGCGTGTGAAAATCAGTTTTTAGTACTGAAGGGTTACCGTTTTGTAAATAAGGTTAAATGACAATAATAATAATATAATAATTATTTTCAAGGTGCGCAGCGCGGAGTGTTTTTTGCATTGTGCGCATAAAGCGTTCCGACTCAAAATTGGCTTTCGGCCACTCTGGAGCGATCTTTCCGTGGTGAAAACCCATGCATTGCGCGAATTCGGCGAAGGAATGAGATTGGAATGGTGGTCTATTGTCCGATTTTTATGGATGCTGGAATTCAGTGCGTAGATATGTGGAATGCGGTCAAGTTTCAGGATGACAGTATTTGCAGCGGTGGAGCGAACAATTTCAACCTCCCGATAGCGTGAGTATTCATCGATTGCCACATAGAGTATATCACCCGATGGGAGAGGGCAACAGAAATCTACAGAAAGTTGTTGCCAAGGGGCTTGGGGTAACGCGGTCATGCGGAGAGGTTCAAGGGGCTGCTGAATGACGGTTGCTTGACAGGCCAGTCAATCGCTGACGTTGCGAACACCTTCGATGCCACTGAGGGTTTGTTGGATTGCATTTTGAGTGGGTGTAATATGACGTTCACGTAGAATTGAACGATTACACGCGTAAAAACGCTCAGGTCGATGCAAGTTGATATAAACAGGATGGAGCAATGTTGTGCTGCCCACATTGTTCAGAGTTGTTATCAATATTGAAGAATATTGTTACACCCGATTCAGTTTCAACAATATTGTTCAATGTTGATAACAACTCTGAACAATGTGGGCAGCACAACATTGCTCCATCCTGTTTATATCAACTTGCATCAACCTGAGCGTCTTTACGCGTGTAGGTTGGCGCATGTCGACACAAAGACGAATCGCCTTAGGGTTCCAGGGTTTGGGTGTGACAACGAGAGGGGACACCCAAGGGGTTAGGCAATCAACCGGTTCAATGATGCCCTGGCGTTCTAGTTTGTCAAGTTTCGTTTGTCAAGTCGTCAAGCTTTTTGCGAAGATGGAATGGAATGCGCCAATGAGGTTGTGTCACGGGGGGTACGGAGGGATCGATGCGGAGATGGACTTGAAAATCTTTTAGCTTGCCAATGCCGTCGAAAAGGTCGGAATATTCATGACGTGTTTGTGCATTGGTCATTGAAGGTGGCGTTGAGATGTTGACATTGGTTGGAGCGATGACAGATAGGAGTTCTAATGCGGTCGCGGTTTTGAAACTCAGTAAACATCTGTTTTTGTCCCGAATGACGTAGATAGTTGCAGGAGTTGTTCGTGTTTTTGATTCAACGTGAGTGGAGAATGTCCCAAGGACAGGTAGTGGGGAGGTACCGCCGTAAGCGTAGATCTTCGTGGAGGTAGGGTATAACACGAGATGTTTATTCACTGGAGATTTCATGATGGTGTGATAGGCCTTTTCATCAATTACATTTATACTAGCGCCGGAATCAATTAACACCTGGGTTGGGACATTGGCAATGAGCACATTAGCCTCCGGCGTGGTTGAATTGCTGATTTGGGAGATAGTGATTGGAAACAGATACTCTTCGTTGGAAGTGGGGTGTGGTGGAATGTCGGAAATGTGGCGAATCGCACCTGAAGAGGGTTGATGTGGCACAAAACTAGGAGGGAGAGGTGAAAAACGTGGTACAACACGGGGGGACGAACATCAGCAAAAGGTGATCGTAAGGTTTGGATCCACAACAACGGGCAAAATGGTTCATTTTTTCAGATGAACGACACTGGGAACTCCGCGCAGGACAGCTGGCTTGACCTTGTGGATGAGGATATGCAAAACCGCAATGACCACTTTCTTGCAGTCCGAATTCATATTTTAGCGCGGGCTCTGTGCTTTTAAATCTCGCGCGGTCCGTACGGCCTCATACGGACCGCTCGCGTAGCCAATCAGATTGCAAGAAACGCTAAAATATGAATTCGGATCGCAAGAAAAACAAATGGACCCCCAATATTTTCCAAATACGGCGCCATTGTGTCATCCCGTGTCTGTTGTTTCTACTTGAGCGTCTTTTTCGCGCAAGACTTAAGCCGATTTTCCACTAGCGATATTTTTCGCGCGAAGCGACTTTATTGCTTTGTATTTGAACAATTTGTTCCAGATGGTTGCAGTTGAAAGCTCTGGAACAAAAGTAAAATGCCGCTTCGCGCGAAAAATATCGCTAGTGGAAAACCGGCTTTATTCGCCCACGCGGCTAATCTTAATTTTGGCCAATCGGAAAAAACCGTGGTCGCATGCGACATATTTCTGACCATCTTTTTGGCGCTCAGCGGCCGATTCAACTTCCTATCTCTCATTGCAAACTTCAACGGCTCATTCGAATTCCAGTCTCTTTGTGCTGAGGGTGATGAACGGTTTTCTGGCATACGACACGTTACATTAACAAAAAGTGTAATAATACAATAGTG